>NC_091108.1:22869601-23174751 GCF_024713975.1 Paralichthys olivaceus | reverse complement strand
TTTTATTAATATCCAACTGAGACTTACACCAACACTCAACTTCAGTGGCTAGTCCAGTCTCTTCCCCAGTGTGTTCTCGAGGCAGCTCTGCTGCTGCCTTTTCAAGTCTGAGGCTCAATCAGCTAACAGCTCTCACCTGTGCTGACTGATCCTCTGTGGTGCAGGTGAAGGTGCTCTCTCCGCCCCTTCACCTCCACACTAACTTTTTGGAAAAGAGAACAACATGAGGCCAGTTTTGTCAGTCTTCATCTGTCATGATTATCCTGCCCTATATGTGAAGGTAACACTATTTGATACTATCAGCCTATATAGCTGTGTGAATAATGTGTGTCTGTATGTTGCAGTTTCTACGCTGACTTTGGGCCCCTCAACCTGGCCATGCTGTACAGATACTGCTGCAAACTTAATAAGAAGCTTAAGGTAACACAGAACTTTCCCATGCACAACATTTATTCAGGCAATCTAAGCAGTGTGCATATTTGTCTCATGTAATATGTTGAGCAGTGACATGTACACAGTGATGTTTTTACCGAATACTATTGATTTGGCATTGACTTTGTTCTATCACATCAGTCTTTCACAATATCCAAGAAGAAGTTGGTTCATTTTACCTGTTATGACCAGAAGAAAAGAGCAAATGCAGCTGTCCTTATTGGTGCCTACGCTGTAAATATATCTCCATTTATTAATTAATAATCACTCCATCCATCTCAATGTCTGTCCATCTATCAATTATTTGTTATACAGTATAGCCTCTTTCCTGCAGGTTATCTATTTAAAAAGAAGTCCAGAAGAAGCCTACAGGACTCTTATCTCAGGAAACAACACAGCATATCTGCCATTCAGGTACACACACACACACACACACACACACACGCACACACACAGACAGACAGAGAGAGAGAGAGAGACTCTTCAAAAACACACTACAACTGGACTGTAAAAGGAAATTAGTCTTTTGTGGTATACTTACAGCTTTGACACACTATATGTAAAACAGGGAGTTGTTTGACTATCAGAATCTGCCTGAAAACCTGAGATTTGCTGTTTTGTCAAACATCTGATGTCAATCATCATATATAAATAATGGTGTGTGTGTGTTTGTGGCCAACAGGGATGCTGCAGTAGGAGAGTGCTCATTCAACCTCTCTGTGCTTGACTGCTTAAAAGCAATATGCAAGGTAAACAACAATGATGTATGACTGACTTAACCACAGTAGAGCAGTTAGTACATTTATAAACTGATGTAAGATACATTTGAAAACTACTTCATCAGAGAAAAAAACAACAGCTGCCCTGAAAAAGTAGTCTCTGTTTGCACAGAGGTCAGAGACTAGATACTTTCTGTTCACTATTATGTGCTTATTCTTAAACCTTTGCTCTTACAAAAGTTTAAAGAGAAAAAAACACAGGTCATACAGAGAGAAGTTACATCACAGTATCAGACTTTATCTACTACAGCCAGTCTCTCTCTCCTCTCCTCTCCCCTCCAGGCATTACTGTGTGGTTTCTTGGACTTTGACAGCTTCGATGTTGAGGATTATGAACACTATGAGGTGAGGAGGATTATATCATAAACTGACAATGCCCATAAAAACATCCAAGTAACTGTGTGCAACAACAGAAATAATAACAATTCACCATATATTGCATTAATATTACATATGATAAATACACTATAAATTATAGTTAATTCTCAAAACAAAGTTACGTTAGTTAAGTGCTTTACAATAAAACATATGCAATAAATCAAATCCAAAACATAAAAATATATAAATAAAGTAGGCCTTACAAGTCTGAGTCTGATAAAGATCCAGAGATCCATAAGGAGATTCTGGGTTTGCCTACCTGAGCTCTTCTGGCAGGAAGTTCCATAGCTGAGGGGCCATAGCAGCAAAAGCCTGGCCACCCTCAATGATAATGAAACAGCCTGAGCGAGGGTGACATTGCCTGCTCTTAAAAGATACTAGCAAGTCACACACATTTACATGACCATAGTACACTGAACACTGTAACGGGTGTGGTTTGGACCCAATAGCAGCACAAAGACAGGCGGGTATCGTTGGTAAAAAACTTTATTGTCAGAGCCACAGAACTGCAGGATGCCACGGAGGAGACGAGAGTGACACTCTCTATGCAGAGCAGAATCAGGTAATCACTGGATAGCCACGGGAGCAGACAGGCAGAATCCTGAAAGGGACAGGCGAGGATCGTGGTCGGGTACGGAAGGCTGAGTTGATTACCAGGAGATCGGTCAGGCAGGAAGTTCAGAGATAAGCAGGGTCAATACCGGGAGATCAGAGAAACACTGGAGAGTCTGGTGCAAGCATCGAGAACAATCTGGCAATGAGTGAGAGTGGAGCTGGGGCTTAAATGCAGCCAGAGCAGAGCAGAGAGCACAGATTGAAGCAGGCTGGTGCAGAGTGGTGAGGCAGAGATGAACTGTGACAAACATAGAATGAAAATGAAAGGTTTGAAAAGCATATAGTATAGAATGATTTTGCTCCCTAATATGAATAAAGCTCTAAAAAATGCTAGATCCTTAATTTACCATTATTTGCATTCTTTATTTATAAATGTATAATTTCCAAGACCAACTCTGATTGCATAATTATGGCCAGGTTATTTTCTTAGACTCGACAAAGCTCTGTCAAAGACACAAGACATCATTCAGCTGTTTTCAGCGTGAGTGGGACTCACTGGAGAACACTGACATTTACATGTGAAATCAACAGCTTCAATTGAATAAATCTTCATGATCACATCCACAAATCATCTTGATGTTGTGGTACCACATCATTGTGAAATAATCATCTCATGCTATCTCTGTTTTCAGTGGGGGATGACATTCAAAACATTTATCAAGTAAAAACACTGTAGCAATGGCACAGGATAGAAATAATGAATCCTGTATTCAATCTTTCCGCATTTAAAAAAAAATAATGTCATGTATTTTATATGAAAGGCGTTTATTGAAACCGGTTGAGGGTTGAGAGGCAATGGCGGATGGCTGAGGATTACCTCGGAGGTTTGGCAGGTGAGGTAAGTAGGAGGGGGAACCGGACAGTAGTTATCCACTTTAGGCACAAGAAGAAGTTAGTAGAAGTGATCAAATAACACATTGAAAAAAATTCTACCACTGTAGTGTAGGCAACAATCTGGCGATCAGTGGGAGAGTAACTAGCGTAGATATACTGAATGTGATGACCAATTGCATGCAGGTGGTGGCAGAATGATCTGCAGGTGGGGTGGTGAGCTGTTCCTGGCCTTACCTCTGCAGAGCCACCTGAATGGCATGAGACACACCTACAGAGGGAAGGGAAATCATTTTGTGTCAATGCAATTTTATACAATGATCATTATTGTATATGTAAAATCATATCAAGCCTTTCACTATTGTTATGCAGTGTACATGTTACACACACTACTTTTAAAAATGTCATTGTTTGTATTAAAACTTGACAATGCTAAATCTTACCAGTGGTCCTTTAGAAAAAATATATGCAGTAATCATTCAAACACAGCTCTAGCTCAGTTTTATTGATTGTTAGAAATAATATCATATCATATCATATTTTAGTAACACCTGTATTGATTTTAAAATTTTGACATAATTCTCTCACCCACCACGTCTCCCTCTGTTGTCCCCATGGCTTTAGCGTGTAGAGAACGGGGATATGAACTGGATCATACCAGGGAAGATTTTGGCATTCAGCAGCCCACACCCTCGCAGTAAGATAGAGAATGGTGAGTTTAGCCCCTTGAAAAACCTTCCCTTTAAAGCACAGGTATATACACTGTCCACCCAGGATCAGTCTGATACTAATTATTTGAATGGCAATGTCCCATGTCATTAATTAATACAACTGTAACAGAGTGCCAGTAAATCACAGTCCATCTTGATTGTTTTTCCAGGTTATCCTCTCCATGCACCAGAAGCATACTTTGCATACTTTCAGCAAAATGACATCACATCCGTGGTCCGTTTAAACAGGAAGTTATATGACAGCAGGCGGTTTGAGGATGCAGGATTTGACCACCATGATCTCTTCTTCGTGGATGGGACCACTCCCTCTGATCTCATCATCAGGCGCTTTCTGCATGTGTGTGAAAGCAATGAAGGGGCTGTGGCAGTGCACTGTAAAGGTAGGAGTGGATGTTTATGTGTTTCATTATTTATTTACACAATTAAAGACAGTTCTTCTGCATAAAAGATGGAAAGTCTTACAAAATATAGAATAGTATGTTGTAACTTTAGATGTGTAGAATTTAGTAATATCTAGTGGTGAAATTGCATGTGGCAGCTGAATACCCCTCACCTTACTCTCTCCTTCCAAAAGTGAAAAAGAATCTGTGGAAACACAGTAGTGAAAACATAACAAGTATTATTTTATATTTAATTTGTGCCAATAGATCCCTTTCTCCTAAATCTTACACACTGAACGTTAATTTTTTTTTTTTTTTTCCGCCTATAACTTTTAACTTAAACCTTCTCTCTTTAAACACTCCATCCAAACACAGCTGGCCTGGGCCGTACAGGCACTCTCATTGGCTGCCACCTGATGAAGCACTTCCGGTTCACTGCAGCTGAATCCATTGCTTGGATCAGAATCTGCCGGCCTGGATCCATCATTGGCCCACAACAGAACTTCTTAGAGGAGTGAGTCAGGTCTCCATTATATGTGTTTTAACCATTTTAGACCACGCATGTAAATGCATTGAGGATGGATTGTGACCAAAGTCAGCATAGGTGTAAATGCATCTGTGGTGTCAATCCACATAAAATCCACAAAAACGACATGGGTGGAAAGAATTATCACGAGCTGCTGTTTCAAATCAGTGAGATAGCAGCAGCTATACCTCACTCAAAACACATAAGGGAGGGGTGAAGACAAGACCAAGTATCTGCTTTTTACTCTGTCTGATAAAAGCATATTGACGGATCTAATGTGAGCTAGACAGAGCAAGCATGTTTCAGTTAGATCTTTATGTGGATACTTGAGACAATAATACCTGGTGTAAATGCAATCAGCGTAAAATCATATTTTGATACATTATGGATACGAAATGCATTTGAACACTTTCATGCATGAATTATGACAGCCTCAATCCGGATCTATTTATTAAGTGTTTTTGATAGTCTTTTGGTATAAAAAACTTTTTTCAACACAACTTTTCCAAAGATATTTTCTCATATGTCCACTTAAGAAGACAACTTGTGATAATGATATAAAATATAATGATATAAAATGAAAATTATAAAATAATAAACCAAAAAAATGTATACAGCTTGAATTAGTGCAAATATATCAAAACACATGTTTACAATACTCTATTATACTATATAATATATAATATATGATATCTCATGGTTCCGTTGCCTCAACATTCACTTTCTTCTCTCCTTTTTAAGCATTGTCACAAAAATAAAAGAATACACCAGCTGAGTAGAGCAAGATAAGCTGAGGCTAAAATTACCACTATGTGTTATTATAAATTATTTCTAATTAGGAAACAAAATCTACCTTTCTCTGGCTCCACAATCAGGCCCTCTTCAATACGAATGGTTCAAGGTTCCTTCTAGAGACGTTGTGTGTGTGTGTGTGTGTGTGTTTACAAAAAGTTAATTAATTACATGGTTAAAACGACTAGTTTTACATCTTCTCATTCAGTTTAAAATCTTGAATATCATTCATCTTGTGAGGGAAGCAAGTGTATTGCAGGTTATTTGCTTGTTTCCAAAAGAATTTCCTTTTACTAGGTGATTTGTCGTAGTGCTACTAAAATGGTGATAAAATGTTATATGCTGGAAGACAGGTTTTTTTTCTGGTTGAATGGCCCGTTGTCTCTCTTCTGTATGTGTGTAGGAAACAGCACAGTTTGTGGGTCCAGGGTGATGTCTATCGCTCCAAACAGAAACTGGTTCAGCAGAGGCTGAGTCGTTGGCAGCAGCGTCAGCAGACTCATGGCCCTGACTCTGAGGAAGGGAAACAGGAAACCATGCCCTGCCTCATCTCAAGCATGGATGACCTGTCAATCAACAACACCCTCTACAATTCATACAGCATGGATGAGGTCAGGGGATGTTTATCGTTTTTGCTACTTTTTTGCACAAAATAGTATATATTTTATATTTATACTTCTTTAATATTTTTTCTAATATTTTCTTATATTAAGACTCGTTTTTTATTCAGTGTTTACTGTTTTCTTACTTAAATTTGTGTTACTGGGGAGACCAAGAGTATGTGCAATTTCAATTCCTCAATATGTCTGTGTATGTATTGCAGAAATTGACAATTAGGCTGACTTTGACTTTGAAGAATTTTAACCTATAAATAGACATTTGATTTACATTATATTTATCTTTTTATCATTAATTGATTATACTCCCCCCCCACCCCTCTCTCTGTTTGTTTGTGTAGAATAACAGCAAAGAAAGTAATCTGACACAGGGAGACAAACTGAGAGAATTGAAGGGAAAGAGATCAGTTTCATCCTCCTCAAGGTACACTGCTCTGTGTGTGTGTGTGTGTGTGGAGGACACAAATGGAGGACACAGTGGGGCTAGTGCAGGTAGAGACAACAGGTAACTTCACAGAGGAAACAGGAATAGGAGACCATAGCAGGGACAGCACAAAAGGAAACAGAGAGATATCAGCTACTAGTCTAAGGAGCAGGTATAAATAGCTAAGCAGATGAGGGGAATGAGAAACAAGAATAGGGAGGCAGGGAAGTCTTAGTAATTAAGGGTTAAACGTTGAGAGGGTGGAAGGTCCAGGCACACCTAGTGGGAGGGTGAAGTATGACAGTTTGTACAAATAAACATCGTTGAGACAGACGTCATGAAGGTGCTCATTTATTCTTTCCGGGAAGGCAGTCATTTGTACAGTTTATTTTTGTTTTGTGTGTATGTTACTGTGAATAAAAGTTTCTACTTTTGTATGTCAGTAAGTGTTTTTTGTGTGTCATCATGATCATATAAAGCCATTATTCATGGTTGTGTTTTTTATTCAGGTTAAACCTGTCAAAGGCTTCTCTCTGCTCGATCCTCCCACCCCCTACGTCCCCCAAAGCCCCCCTCTCCTTCTCCTCTTCAGCCTCCTCAAAAAAGATTGTGCGGAGCTCCTCCTCCTCTGTCGCTCATTTCAAGAGGTCAGTGTCTTTTTTTCACCAACTCAGTCATCTGGATCAAAAGTGCAGTGTGACACCCTGTCTCTGTGTCTCTCTCCCCAGCCCCTTCAGCCTCCGTCTGTTCAGCACCAGGCCGGCTAAAATTCACTGACATGACTCATGTCAGAAACCACACCAGGTCTCCACCAACATGCTGTGGCTGTCTAGGCCGCAAAAAGTGTATCAGTCGTGAGATACCTCTCTTTTTTTCTCTCACAGTAATAGTGTAGTGTTTAATACAGGGATTCACAGAAGAAAGTCAACTTCAAGATGGTGAATGTGCGACATCATGGTTGTGGGTCCTTGTTCATTTTAACCATGTGATTTAAGGACTGGCACCATATCCTCTTATCGATAACAAACAATGAGCCTGGGGATGATGTCTGTTATGAAATTACATGAAATTATTGCAGGCTTTAAAATGTGAACATAAAAACATGATAAAAACTAAACTGTCAGATAGGAGAAAACAGACAAAAGTGAGTGAACTTGCACTTGGAATAGAATTTCAGTTGCTTCATACTTGCATGCTTCATTTTCACTAGTTCATCCATCTACTACTCAGTTAGCTTGGCAAAATCCAATCATAGGTGTACAGTGTGGCCCCTAAAGCACGACACTTCTTCCTAATACTGTTGAAATGTTCATTCATAATCATTTATCTTAATACAACATAAAACAATACTAAAAAACATTGTCCAGACAAAAAACACATAAAATGCAATTGAAGTTAGTCAACAGAACTCTCTCTTCAGAAATTCTGTTAAAATCATCAAATCTGCACAGGCTTACTCAACTATCCATCATAGTTGATCCTCTCCAGCTGCTTAGTGTCTATAAATGTATGTTAGTCACACATTGTTTGAATAAAAGTCTATCTTTCTCTTTCCACAGCTGGGTGGTTTGGAGTCTACTTTAACCATTGAAATTCTATTTCAAATTCTATTCAAGTTTGAGTCTGAAATAGTCTGGGTTTGAAGAACCTTAAAAAGCAGTATTTGTATTTGTCGACATTTGTGGTATAGCTATTATGAAGGGTATTTGCATGTGAAGATGTGTTCTTCTCACACTCTAGAGAACGGCACACTACTACTGTGTCAGGTATCCTGTAGTGATGGAGCAACAGAGAATGATGTTATGATGTACTGAGTCTGATTCTGAAGAAAGGTGTTAGTGAGATAGGTGGGTATATTCTCATTAGGTCACCTGCAAGAAAGGAAGATATTTACCCATGTTAGACATCCAGCAAGAATTTATTGATATAATACATAAGTTATACTCTGATGTCAGGGAGTGGCTCTCACACACAGCTCCGGCTGTTTTAACAGACTGAGTTTCAACTTTTTTCAAAACTAAGGTTTTTACAGTGGTGGTTGAGCTCATGGTGAGCAGTAAGTGAAGGTATGGGTGTGTACTGTATGTTATGCAGTTTGTGTTTCATCTGTATCCTCCTTTAATGTAACACCCCATGGAAACAATGGAACAATAACATCAACAGTGGAGTGGAACAAGGTCATGTAACTCTTAACTGCAACTGCACTTATTATAAGAAGATTACAGTTTTTTTCAGTCGCTAACAAGCATTTGTCCAACCAGTGGTCACATTTTCAAAACTCTAAACACAATTAGTACAGCATCGGCCTTTTGTGGCCATACAATTCACACATTTCATGTCTTTTTCACACAATATGTAGTCAGTGAACACATTTCCACAATGCTTTCCACAACAGACAAACTATACCGCCCAACAAAATTATGGATTGTTTTCGTATTATTTACCAATGTTAACACACAACATTCCACAATGGCAAAAACAATTTTCCAAACAGTCTAAAAATCTCGTCTGCAATGATATCAGTTCTAAAACAATATATCTCAGCTGATAATAAACAAACAATTGAATAATTGAATTTACACTAACCCTGAAGATTGCACAGATTAGATACAAGAATTTTGTGCTTTTTTTAGTTCACCCCCTTTTTATCTGGGCTTCTTGCTGTTGTTTTTTTGTTCAGAATGCTCTTGTGTGTTTCATGGATATTTTGTTCACTGTAAGCAATACTGTAAAACTTTTTCTGTTCTATCATACTGTAAACAGTATTTCTCCAGTTTTTTCTGACTTTTTCTGGAATGCTTTTGAATGTGAACATTACATGTGTACATACAGTTCCCAACCAAGACATTTTGTGTAAACACAGTGGATTGGATGTTTTGCATGCAAATACCTGTAAAACTGAAACATAAAAGTCTATGCAGTTTTTGTAATGTCAGCAATAGCCAGTATTTTGAAACCTGGTTTACTTTGATTGACTGCATGCTTGTGAAGTGAAAACAAGAGTTATTCTTTGACAGAATAATTTCATTTTGAGTCAGATTTCCAATGTTTTGGTAAAGTTAGTGTGTGCAGAGAAAGATGTGTTCTATTTTGAAATAAAGAGTTAGTATATATTTAACAAAATGTGTTTTTGAGAAGAAAATTATCCATTTGGCCAATTGTGGTTTGTAGGTGTGAGTCTGTGCTTAGAAAAAGTATCTGAAGTATGGGTAAGCGCTTTTAAGTGCTTGAAAAAAACTGTAATACACTAAGGGCCTGATCTACTAAGATCCCAAATATAGAGTGCTAAATTGCATGTACAGTATAACAGATTGCACATTTGGTTGGTAGGTGTTTTGCAGGTGATCTATTAAAAATAATTGCGCATATGATAACAGGTGCAAACATGGTAGAGGCAGTAGTATTTAAATGAGTGTTTCGCGTGCATTACTGGTTTCCGCTATGGAGCATTACAGAGAGCACATTGAGCGCAAGCGCAAAGTGACATTCAATGCCGTTTAATTGGAGGTGTCAAACATGATGTTGAGCTACAGCAAAGAAATATTAATATAACTCAAAGAAACGCGATATGGGAGAGTATCTGCGAAAAAGTAACTGCTGAAGGTAAAACAAAAAGAAGAACCAATGAAATTAAGAGAAGGGTGAACAAAGGGAAGAACAAAATAAACTAGGGCTGCAAGCAGCACTGAACAGGCCCGAGTACTTGCAACTCAGAACCTGACACAACTCGGAATGTGACGCAGCTCCCCCCACGCACAATACCCTTTACATACCTACGAGGTTGTCAGCGTAGACGCGTGTGGCAAGTTTCATGACCTTGCAATGATGATAAGCCTTTCAAACCACAAACGCCATCACACGACCTTTGCCGCCTAGTCACACCCACAACCTTCAGAGTTTTGAAAAGATAATTCTAACTTTTTATCCCCCATGGCTGAAGAGTCACCTGACCAAGTTTGAAGACATTTCCATTAAATCTCTAGGAGGAGTTAGATCATGTGTGAGGTGTGGAAACAGGCAAAAATGGCGTCAAAATGCGTCTTCCAATCACAATGGCCAACTTTCTGTGGACCTGGCGCCATGACGTCAAGAGGCTATTTTGTGCGTCCACCTATGCAAAACTAACCCCAATGGCAAGGGAGTTTTGAAGATTTGAAGGGGGCACTACAGAGCCATTTTGCTCCGCCCACACACGATAGCCTTTACATACGTATGAGGTCATCAGCGTGGATGTGTGTGCCAAGTTTCAGGATCTTGTGATGATGATAAGTCTTTCAAACCACAAACGCCATTACACAAAATTTGCCACCTGGCCACGCCCACACCCTTCAGCCCTTGGAAAAGATTTTACTAACTTTTAATCCCCCATGGCTGAAGAGTAACCTGACCTAGTTTGAAGACATTACCATGAAATCTGTAGGAGGAGATCGATCACATGAAATGTGAATACAGGCAAATAACCAGTAGGTGGCGCTATGATATATGTCGCTATGTGCATATGTACGCGTTCAGGCCGAGTCCAGCGTCCACCCTATGACGTTTGGTCATGATCTAACAATGTATGCAGAAGTTATAAGTGATTTAACCACAAACGCCATTACACAAACTTCGCTGCTTAGCCACGCCCACACCCTTCAGCCCTTGGAAAAGATAATTTAAACTTTGTATCCCCCATGGCTGAAGGGGGGATACAAGGTCCCTCCGCTGTTTCACAGCGATTGGGCCCTAATAATAATAATAACTCCTTCCATTACAATAGGTCCCTTCGCTGTTTCACAGCACTCGGGCCCTAAAACCCGAGTACCTTTAGTAGATCATGCCCTAAATGTTTCTCAACAAAAAATAATAATACATTGTCAGCTAATTGCAAAGTATGTACAGCTTACAATCAAATTTAATTTATCGAAACAAAACAAAGCATAGAAACAATATAATAATAATAATACTTTTTTCTGTATGGGTTTAGAATATTCACTTTTATTTTGTTTCTTGAATATTGGAAAAGCTTTGGAAATGCTGGAAAATGACTGAAGCAGCACATACTGCAAATTATGAGAGGGTTATGAGTTAATGAGCAACTGGCGTTGTAGGTGGATGTGGATGTTGCTTAAAAAAAATTTAATATAGAATAGAATAAAAGAAAATAGAGTAGAAAACTAGAAAATGCAACTGAACATATTAATGACAAAATGTAATGTGAAAAACAACCACAAATCTCTTGGGTTGCACTATACATCACAAAACAAAGTGACCTCTGAAGATTTAAGCACCATAAAGCAATAAAACATATGCAGTGCCTCTTTCTCTTGTCAAGCTCAGTTAAAAAATCTTTAAACTGTTGCTTTTAACAGTAACTGAATCCAACATGTCTTTACTGTGTGTTACTTATCAATGTATACTTAATTTCTTGGTATTTATACCTCTATTCAAGACAGAGAGCCAAATGGTTTCTTTCTATTTGGAAGCTGCAGAGCGGATGAGGTCTTCTAGAATATCCACCTGAAAGAAAAGATGCAGAGACACCTTTGGTTCTCATGTAAAGTGACCATCAGATATCTGTGTCTCTGACTGACTTCTAAACTGCATTTAATGCCTCACAGCTAACTAATGCACATTAACACACAGCAGCATGATAGCATTTCTATAATAGTCAAAGATTACATATGTTGAAAATGCAGATGTGTCAAGAATAAATGAACAGTATTTAAATATCCACATATATGTCTTATCACCCACTCAAAGCTCTTTACAATATAAGTCATATTCACATATTCTTTATCTCCTGAGCCACAGCTGCCACATATCCTGACATTCATTGTAAGTTACCAGAGAATTGGCCCATTTAAATGTTAATGTTTTATTAAAGATAATGCTTTTGTCCCACTGTCCATGCATAGTGTATGTAGTAGCTGTTCTGGTGCCCTACTTCAATTTCAGTTCCAAAAATCATATTTCTGGAAATATTTGTATTATTATTTGAAACATTTTAAGATCAAGAAAGAATCCCAGCAGTGCCATACGATGTATAAAATTATATTGTACCAATATATCACTCTGATTGGACAGCATGGCTGCAAAGGCTTATGGGGCTGTTAAGTGTCCTGGTTAAATATAGTTGGATGTTATTTTAGTATGTGTGTATTAATGTTCTGACTTGGTTTGTGTGATTTCTATGTTTATGTGTTCAGGATAAGAAGTTGAGTTTATGTTTCCAGAAAAATTTAGCCACCATGAATGTGGGCTACGGTGTCTTTGATCGTGTTCATCGGAAAGAGTTGGTGAAAGATATGTAAAATAACCCATTTACACTATGTAAAATTTAAAAGGTAGGGCTTGGGAATTAACTTCAGCCTCAGGTCAGATATGTCAGTGTGTAAATGCCACATTGTTATTATAATCCTGGAAAATTCAGACAAGTGATATCTATTGCAGTATAAACTACAGTTATTCAAGTGACTCAGTGTAACTGAAAGTTGATGATTATGGAAACTTCTTAGAGAGCAACAATCCTCTACTCACTGCATACTGGGGTACCCAGAGCATTTACTAGTATACCTGGCCACTTGTGCTACAGTTTTACCTGGCTGCTCTCTCCCACACTGAGGTTCTTGATCTGGTAAACTGTCACTTGTCCATTGCTGTCTCCTACCAGGACACAATCTGAGTGTGAGGCAAACAGCAGGGTCTTCAACATGACACTAGTGGCAGCAGGTTGCACAGCAACTGGGTCGAGGCTGAAAGAAAAACACGGGATATGTCAGAGAAATGAAAGGCTTAAGGAAAGTGAATAAGTCAGGTTCTTACACAGTCTGACTCACATGCTTGAATTCAGGTCCCAGATCTCGAGCTGTCCCTCATTAACAGCTCCAAATACAGTGGCCCACTTTGGGGACCACTTGATGTCGCACACTGCCCTCTGGGAAGAGAAGCCTAACACGGGTTGAAGGTGGTCCTGCTTCCACAGCTGGATGGTCCAGTCAGAGGAGCAGCTCAAAAAAACATCAGGACTGAGTGGACACCATGTGACACAGTTCACTGGACACTTACAGGGAGAAAGATATCAAAGTTAGAGTTTCTCTGTTACTCAACCCTGTGGCCCAGGATATAGAACAAAAAGCCAGGGCAATAACAACATCAGCAACAAGTGGACAACCTTAGTTTTGTAGTAGTTAAAGTGACAGGTGCTGCACACCAGAGAACCCAGGAAAAACCAGTGCAGACTTATTTGTGTTATAGTTGTGCACAAAGTGCTTCATAAAAAACATTTGTGAACTGACCAACCCACAGTAGTGGTGTTGGAGCCATTTGGTTTAATGAGCATGTTTTGGCTGTAGCTGATGGGCTGAGACTAACACCAGCCAATGATGTAGCAGATGCGCAGCAAGAGGTTAATTCAGCCAGGTGTGCAACCAAGGATAAAGACCGCAGAGAAACAGTTCTCAACCGCACGCTCCTAAGTTTGTTGATAATCTTTAATTACTTTGTTGTTTTGCTACTTTGAACTTGTACATAATTATATTTGTTATATGTTAAGCTACCTTTGATTTGAACTGGATGTAAGACCACCTTATATACATGCAAACATTCATCCACCTCACCTGTGCAAAGGGACCAGCAAGCAACTAAATTCACGGTAAGCAGATGATAAATATGTATATATAAGTTTCATATGGCATCTGACAGGTTTTAAAATGTAAAAGAGAAAGAAAGCCAGAACAAGTGGTAATAACTGCTACACAGACCTAACAAAAAGTCGCAACATCAGAAAGAAATGCTACAGGAGTTGAAATCAGGACGTAATAGAGCTTTTCAACTCAAAAAGGACTCACAAAGTGTTTCTTGAAAGTCTCCAGAAACTGCTGACTGTTGGAACAGGAGCACTTGTGGATGTGACCATCCCACGTTCCAGCCAAGTAGAGACTGGAGTCCTGATAATATGATGAAAACAGTCAAATAATTCATTCATAAGTTTAAGTAGGAGAAACACATCCTGTGCAACTGTAACTGCATAAACATGTTAGAAATCATCAACTACTGTCAGCCTGGCTGCACTAAGGCTTCAAACTTACTGTTGGATGGAAGTCAAAGCACAGACCAGGAGTCAGTGCAGACAGAACACTTTCCGTCTTGTCTGTGTTTCCTCCAGCCTTCTTCCTTATATTATGAATCCTCTTGAGCTTCATAATGTCTACAACAGAAGATACAGCACTGATTTGGATAATCATGTAATAATAATACACCAAATGTTTTATCATTTGTAGTATGTTTTTTACAAATAAGCTAAGTATGAATATGAACACGTTTTCATAGCATTGGAAATGTCAAATCATACATTTTCAAATGCAATCAGCTGTAGTGTCCTTATTCAATAAATGTTTCAATAAATCAAAATCTATTTATATTTATAAATCATCCTCTGTCCACAAACCTTGACTAGAGAGAGGAAAAACTATCAAAGAAAAAAACATTTAACCCAGTATACAACATGTGACTTGGTCTGTACTTCAGCAGAGAGCAAACACAAAATAAGGTCATTGTAGCAATTGCCCCTGCCTCCTTTTTTCAGACAATTGGTCTGCTGCAGTTAAGAAGGAAAAATAAATTTCAGCCTTTCAAAACATTATGCAAAACTCTCAATCAATTTCTTAGTAGAGTTTCAACCTTTCAAATATGTTTTTTGTCTTGTGTAACAGAGCACATCAATATTTAAAACATTTAAGAGATAAGACAGTGTTTACCATAAATAGAGGGGGTGTATCAGTGCTTAAAGTATTTATAGAATAGCTAAAAAAAAAAGAGTGAGATCTAAAAATTAACTCCATCAGGTTTATGAATGGGTTAAATCTGAATCCATGTAAACTCATTGTCTTTATCACTATGCACCATGAGCTGAGATGACAGTGCACAAACCACAGCCTGCTGCTCACTACACATACCTATGCAATCAAAGCCACTGCTGAGGACGAACCAGCTACTGATCCTGCCGTCACCAGCCACAGAGAAGAGCGCCTCCCCCTTCTCCTCTCCTGTTAAACTCAGCTTTTGTTGAGTCCATCTGAGCTGCCACACTGGACCCAAGTGCTTTTTAGGACACTCGCTGCACAGGAACAATGACACAAAGAAAAATATTGTGTGTAGCATCAAAAAGAGCTTAATTATCTGTGCTTCATGTCATAGCTGCACTGTCTCACAAACACACATAAGCGCGCACACGCACACACACACACACACACACACACACACACACAGTCCTCACCTGCTACTGATCACATGAAAGTTTTTGTCTTGACTCTGTACATTGTAGATAGCGATGCTGCCATCATGCATCCCCACAGCCAGCTGACTGGGGTTGTTGGCTGAGAAGTCCAGAGAGGTCACAGCGCTGTCACAGTGGACGACACACTCCGGCCACTGCGGATGAGTACATATCACAACTCCCACATTACTTTGCCTATCACTAAACATTGTGTACGCAGCTGACTGGGATAGTGTGATGCCTGGAAGTCTGTGAAAAAGGTCCCAGACAGGTCTTAATGAACCCATAAAGGTCAAAAGAAAGACTTACTGTGGGGTTTTTGAGAGACCAGCAGCACACCAGGCCAGGTTTCAGGTCACTGCTATCCAATTCACCATAACCCACAGCTAGTAGGTCCTAACAGAGCACATGAAGATATGTCTTAATCATTAGAATAGTACAAATATTTAACATCCAGGCAGAGAAATTATTTACTGTCTCACTTTTTTCTAATAGCATCTGAACAGAATGTTGTTTCTGCAGATGGTGAAAAACTGTTACTTTAGATCATGCAGACCTCAATGAGATCCAATGAAAACTACTTAAAAAGGTTTTCTGAGAATTATGACAAGGACACTTGTCATACTCTGCAAAGTTCCATTAGTGTTGTCAAATCTAACTTTTTACACCCTTCATGCAACACAATTGAAAATTCAATTTACCTCCACTGTATGTTGGATGTATTTATCACAACCGATTATCTGCAAATCTGGATTACCCTGCTTCCATAGTTTTTGAATCACAACAACAGATAGTATATAAAGAGGGATGACATAACTGCTCCCCAAAAGTCAAGCCAAAAAATATCATTGCCTCCTTATAGCTGGCTGATTGGTTGAGCGTGTGTATTAACAGGACCTCCCTACTACGGTCCCATCCCCCAATTACTACTGCGTTCATATACAGGATATTTTAGCATAATTTCTGGATAGTTGGAGGAAGTGGAGACATGTCATCCATTTTTACATACACTTCATGATTGCAACCCAGATATCAGGTTTGTTCATTCATTAAATAGGTCTGCTGTGCTCAGTGAAAGCTATTTTCCCTGGAATAAAAAACAATTGACCTAGCAGAGCTTAGCTGGCAGGACTTAGAACAGGTATATCATCCTCCTACACAGCTACCTAGCTTTTACCGGGTTCTTCTTGTTCCAGGCCATGCAGCTAACACTGCGTCCTATGCTGAGCTCACAGCTGAAAGTCCACAGATGCTGCAGAGCAGGAGACCCACAGCTTTCTGCATCCTCCTTCCTCTGCTCTAAGGTCCCAGGCTTCGCTGGACTGTCTGGGTCTGAAACAATCAGAGATCACAGTCACAAATGGGTCTGACCACTGAACAGGTTGATTTACCTGCATTACTACTTGTACACACAGTTTGTGCATCAGTGATTCTGAACTTCTGAAGTGGAAAAAAGAGGGTATGTAAATGTGTGTTACCTTCCAGTACAGGCAGCTGTCTATATACAGCCAGGTTAGGTTGAAAGATATTTCCAAGGATGCCCCTCTCCATTACCAGTAAGCAGTATTGGAATTTCTCTGAATGCATAATGATCTGCAGGTCAGAATTCAAGGGGTTTCCAAACAGATCCATAGCCTTCAGTGAGCCAGCAGCACTGGCTGAAGAGAAATTTAAGAAAATGAATACATAACAGTTGTTGCAAACCCTAATCTGAATCATTACAGGAAGATTGTTCAAACAGGTTGAGGCGGATGGCCGCTCACACTGAGTCTAGAGGTTCTACAGGTTTCTTCCGGTTTTTTTCTCTCCACAGTTTCCTCAAACTGTTGAGTTTCTCTATAACTCTGTAAGGGTCAACCTTACGATGTAAAGTGCCTTAAGATTATCTAAATTGTCAATTGTCAAATGTACACTAGTAAATCATCCACAGTATTATTGATGAGTTTCTGTGATTGTTACCTATGCTGGCGGTGCTGCCCAATAACATGCTCCTCTCTGCACCTCTGCTAATGTAAACGACAGCATCTGGATAGTTAAGCTTCTCTGGTTCAGGACTGTGCACAGTGTGATCCTGCTCAGGGCTGTGCAGAGTGTCATACATGTCCCAGGGGCTGACAGTCATGGCTGTGGGAACACAACAATAAATTGTTGATTGTATACAGTCCAGATGAAACAAAGAACTTCCTCTATTTGTAAGTGTAAGTTAGTAGGTACAAACTAAAATTGCAATGATTACTTATTATCGCAATTCATAATTTCTTAATTTCTTAAGAATAAGTTTGAGTTTCATTTACTACTTTCATCTTCTAAAATTTGAATATTTTACATATTTAATACTTTTCTGTTATAGACCACTGACGATCTTTGGGTTAAGTACAATCAATCGAATTCAATCAAATTGTATTTGTATAGCCCATATTCACAAATCACAGTTTGTCTCATAGGGCTTTGTACAAAGCAATGACTTTATCTTAGACACTGGAAAAAGGGTTTTGGACTTTGTTCACCTGCTCTCTGACTATTGCTAATTTAAGACATGCACTGAACTCAGCAGATCCTCCAGACTATCTCTGGAGGGGCTGTATGTCGAAACGCAAATGTCCAAGTGAGACCCTATGGAATTCCCGCAGACTTTCTCCAGCCAGTCTCCTAGTACAAAGTCCACAGAATGTCCAGAGGAACTGATGTGAGAAAACGGCAGAAGATCATACGCAGGATTGAACACATGTGAGTCGGGGTGTTTCTAATGTGACCAACGCAAAAATTAAAAATACCAAAGAGAAATATCTCAAAAAGCGCTGCCATATACATAGAATACACAGACGAAGATGTCATGAGAGATTTTGAAGGTGAGAACCAACACTGGTGTTGATGTGCTGTAAACAAATACATGTGATCGCTGCAGTGGAATTGATACATTTCTTCCTGCCTCTGACTCTGATACACTGGACAAGACACAACATATCAACAATCAATAAATGCAACATTAAGATTGTAAGCTGTGAGAAAAAATAATGAGCCTAACCTGTGTCCACCATTGCCATGCCATCGATCTGGACATGTTTGTGTTTCACTGATCCATTCAGTGTCTGCATTGATCGCTCCATGTCCTTGCCCATTCTGTTTCTGCAAACTTCAGCATACTGAGTGTTTCTCTCTCTGTAATAACAAGGTGAAAATGACACCAACTTAAACCAAAAGATAAATATTGATCAATTCAACTCACAGCTATATGTGTCAACATAGGAAAATTGTCACTGATCAGGAATAACCGGAAGGTTGGCGGTTCGATCCCCGCTCCCGCTCGCCACCACTGAGGTGCCGTTGAGCAAGGCACCACCCCCCAACATCTGCTCCCCGGGCGCTGGCAACAGCAGCCCACCGCTCCAGTATATGTGTGTACATGGCATCTGTCAATGTGTGTGTTTCTATGCATGTGCATGTTTCGACAGGTGCCAACTGGATGGGTTAAATGCGGAGAACAATTTCATGTATGCATGTAAAGTGTTAATGTGACAATAAAAGTAAATCTTCTTCTTCTTCTTCTTCTTAATACATATGTCTCTGCAGTACTGTATTAGTATGTATCACATGGTATAGACTCTCTTCTTCAGTCAAAAAAGAATAAAAGTGGTTAGGAAATTCAAGAAGAGGACAACTTTGCTTACATGATAGCTTCTGCATCATCAGCATCCACTGACACAACAGAGGAGGGTATGTCCAGCAGTGAAATGTTGTCTGTCTCAGAAATGTAGACGTCTATGACTTCTTTCAACATTTCTTCTGTCACCAATTCTTTCGCAGTGTCTCTCTTCCCTTTCACATCTGGCAAGAGACAAAACGCATGAAACAAAAAGAACAAAAAATACAGCATGTTAAAGCTATCTGCCACAGACACACAGTCATTATAACATGTAACTGTATTATACTACATTTAGTTGAAAAGTGATCAAGACCAACAAACATAGACGGATTACCGCATGGGCAAAGTGGGCGTGTGCCCAGGGCCTTCAGACTTGTTGGGTTTTTTTTGGTAAAATTTAAAATAAAATATTGGAATGAATGTGGTTTGGAAAATGTAGTATGATAATAAAATCATTTGAATTGTAATGTGTGATGACACAATGATGTCCGTACGCTGGGGGTTGCGTTTTTAAAATGGAGAAGCGGGCGCTCAGTGGATCAGCTAAAAGAAAACAAAGGAAAGAAAAAGAAGCGAAAGATGCCGCTTTGGTGCAGCATATTCCATCCATTCTGACTCGATTCCAACTGACAAGTTTACAGCTCCAAAAAGCGGACATAGAGCTCATGACAGCTGTGCGCCTTCCTATATCGCTGCGTGATTTTGCATCAGCACAGAGAGGTCTTTTCACAGACTTTGAAAATGAAGACTTAGCTGTGCCAGGCGTATGCCAGACGTACAAATATGACCTCCAGCGCACCAGAAAGTGCAAACGATTTGAGGATGACAGCGCACAAAAAGATGCGGTATTTGATGGGAAAAGCAAATTACAAATAGAACATTCAATGTGGCTATCGATAAGTTAGTCAGCTGTCTCAGACACAGCATTGATGCATACAAGCACCTGTGTGATCTGTTTGGATGACAGTAATTTTGTGTGCGTGTTGCCTGGTATTGTTATGTGCGTAATGGGAAGAGCGCCTCTGCGCGCGCACTGTTTGCGTGTGTAGGCGGGGGCCTGTGGCGAGTTTGTGTCTAGGGCCCGTGGTCATGATAATCCGTCTATGCCAACAAACAATAGAACAAAAACAAGGACATTGTGAGCATGCATGTTTGTGTGTGTATAATTCTTCTCAAAGGTGAATATTGTTATGAACCTGGGAAGTTGACAGGCATGTCTCGTTTGGAAAATGATTCCTCAATATCCTCAGTCATGGAGTCTATTGTAGACTGGCTGGATATCCTGCTACTTCCTAATAGTGACCTGAGAAAAAAAATGTAGTTCAATTTTAAGTAAAAAAACATAAAGTGCCATTGTGTTCATTTCATTTGGAGCATTCTTAACCCTGTGGCAACACATTATATTTTAAAGATAAAATTGCTATTGTCTGATACTGCATCATCTGCCTTACTAATAAATCCAACACTGATTGATTCATAATTGATGCTTGTGATAAATATTCAAGTATCCTGTTGTGCCACCTGGAGAAGAGCCTGGTGAAGCTGCCTGTGGCTGTTATCTGGTCTGATGCTGATCCAGCAGAGATTTCCTCCACAAAGAACCTGCTGCCTTTGACCTGTACTGCTACAGGATCAGACTGGTACAGCGGCTGAGGAGTGACATCATTGTCCTCTTCATCCAACACCTGCAGACAATTAGTCATCCTGTTATCCCCGACATACAGTAACTGCTTCTACATTAGACTGCTGTTCCAAACATGTGTAAACTTACCCGAGCATCTTGTCTCGGAGTGTGGGTGGCGCTCTTCTCTAGAACGTTGCTTCCGCGGCCAAGACTGAAACTTCTCCTGCTGGACGAACCCAGCACGCTGCTGGTGTGTCTGGTACCTTGGTTGACTCCATACATTCCCGACGCGAATACATTTACTGTTCGTGAAGATCTGAAACACGTTTAAATAACTGATTGAAACTACTCTTAGATTACAATGACTGTCCTGTTTTGATGACATGTCAACTTACGGCCTCAATACCAGAGTGCGCCTCTTCTTTCTTTCTTCTTTTGCCACCGATGAAGACATTGTCAATAAGGGCAAGCTGAAATCGTGGCAACGGTAGCTCGTAGAGGCACTTCCGGTGTCAACAGAAACTGCCACTGATAAGTAAAGGCAGCGGCCTCTGATGCCGCACTGTTTCAAGGTAGCTGCCTTTGATGCCACACTGTTTGAGGGCAGCTGACTTTGATGCCAAACTGTTTGAGGGCAGCTGACTTTGATGCCAAACTCTTTGAAGGCAGCACACTCTCTGAGAGTAACCACAGCTGTTTGTAATTTATTAAATGAGATATATACCGGTTACAGCTGCCTCAAATCAGTGGCAGTTTCTGTTGCCACCAGAAATGCCTCTACGAACTGCCACTGCCACGATTTGAGCTTGCTGTTTCTCCTCGTTGTTGTACTGTTGAATATCTGCCCCACAACGTTGCCATAGCAACATGACGCCATGCAACACTGTCGATGCCAATTTTTTTTCCCTACCCGAGGTGGGTGAACACCCTCCCCTTTCCTACCTCTGATTAGTTAGATTTCAGCATGAAGAGTGATGATTGGTTAGTTAGGTTAGAAAGGTTAGATGACACGCCCCTGACAGTGTCGGCACCAGAACATAACCATCCCGAGGCACTTCAAATGGTTGAGAGAGAACAGAACCAGTTGTGTAACCGTTGTATTAAAGCACTTTTAGACTAGTTGTTATAGTGACAATATTAGAAGTTATACTCAGAGATGCAATGTTAATTTAAAAATGAAATAAAAATAAAAATAGTAATAATGTAGAGGCAGATCATTGGAACAATAATTCTGATAATACACTATTATAATTGTTAATTATATAATATATATTATATATATATTTATTATTATTAAAGAGAGAGAGAGTGAGAAAACAAAGTTTATGACATAATGTGACAAGCATAAATGGGGGGTAAATAATTGTTCAGTCAATATAAGTGATAATAAGTGATCTATCTACTTCATAAGTGTGTGGGTTGAAGATAAAATCTCTCTTGGTCTGTCTCCCTATCTTCAGTCAGCCTTTGTATGCAAACACATCAGTCAGTAAAGTACTTACACTTCACTGCCTCCATATTTTATAAGAACTCTTTTTTTTACTGTTCCAAGGGCATCATGGTGGCCTGTGGTTAAGACACATATTATCTCCAGTGAGGGCTTTGTCCCCACTTCAATTCCCAGCCTTGTAGTTGTTTTTAATTTGAAAATTGTAAATGTGATGGCAGGCCAAATCTAATCACAGCTGTTGTGCGCTGTGATGGGTGAGCAGGATTAGAAATTTTACAGAATAATTGTGTGGATAAATACTTCACAGAAAAATCTGTGATGACACCAGTTATTTAAAACTGAGTGATTGCAACAAAGCCTTTTGCCTTGGATAGACCAAAACTGTATCCTTGAACATCACCTGATGTAATAATATTTCCCCAAAACCCTATTCTGTATGACTATTTTTTAGTTACATTTAGAATTATTGACTACACTGATTCTGGACAGACATTCTATTATAGTCTGTGTTTATCTGATAAAACTGTGAACACATGTAAAAAACTGCTTCCTTCTACACCTTACAGCTATGTATCAGTACAATATAGGAAAGTTATCAAAACTTTACTCCCACACTAGTTGATAACTTTGTTAATAGTATATCAGCCTCATTAAAAACAAGCCTTGATACTGTCACCCAACTAAAAAAGAAGAAAGTAAATCAGAGGAGATTAGCTCCATGGTTTAATTTTCTTAAAACAAACATCAGGGAAACTAGAGAGGAAGTGGCGTTCAACCAGTCAATATGACTTTCACCTAGCCTGGAAGGATAGTCTGATAAATTACAAGAAAGCACTCAGAAATGCCAGAACCTCTTATTATTCATTACTAACAGAAGAAAATAAGAACAACACCAGGTTCCTCGTCAGCACTGTTGCCAGGCTGACAGAAAGTCACACCTCTACTGACCCGTCTATTCCTCTAACTCTGAGAAGCAATGATTTCATGAGCTTCTTTACAAATACAATTATATATATCCCCATCAGGGATAAAATCCACCACCTCCTCCCCATGAATAGCACAGATACA
This sequence comes from Paralichthys olivaceus, assembly GCF_024713975.1. Classification (NCBI taxonomy): domain Eukaryota; kingdom Metazoa; phylum Chordata; class Actinopteri; order Pleuronectiformes; family Paralichthyidae; genus Paralichthys; species Paralichthys olivaceus. Next base: position 23,151,205 of record NC_091108.1, on the reverse strand, counting down.
TTGTCCTGTCCTGAAACCATAGAAACACCTGTAGAACCAGATTTATATTTGAACCAATTTTCTTTTATTGATCTTCCTGAACTGACCTTATTAGTTTCATCATCTAAACCAACAACTTGTCAATTAGACTCTGTCTCAACTGGACTATTAAAGGAAGTTATCCCCCTAATTGACAGTTCCATATTAAATCAGATTAATATGTCTTTGTTAACTGGCTACATACCACACATTTTTAAGGTAGCTGTTATTAAACCTCTTCTTGAAAAGCCCACTCTTGATCCAGAGATTTTAGCTAATTATAGACCCATATCAAACCTGCCGCTCATTTCTAAAATCCTAGAAAAAGCTGTTGCTAACCAGCTGTGTGATTACTTAGATAGTAACGGTTTGCTGGAAAAATTTCAGTCAGGATTTAGAATCCATCACAGCACAAAAACAGTACTATTGAAAGTCACAAATGACCTTTTTAAGGCATCAGATGATGGACTTGTCTCTATAGTCGTCCTGTTGGATCTTAGTGCAGCATTTGACACCATAGATCATAAGATCCTGTTACAGAGACTGGAACAACATGTAGGGATTAATGGAACGCCACTAGACTGTTTTTTGGAAACTGTTGGGTTTCTCTATATTAAATAAGATTTTGAGGTCTTGATCTTCTAGGTAAAGTGCCTTGGGTTAATGTTTATTATGATTTGGCACTATACAAATAAAATAAAATTGAATTGAATCACAAAAATGTTTGACCGCCTATAATCAATCACATGTTGTCTAAGCATTTCACCATATTCATGGTTCACCTGTAGTGTAATTTCTGGTCACTATACAATGTCACAATATGAATGTCACCATATACCTTTAATCTGCACTATAATCTAATGTGTGCTGAAGTATAAGGAGAAACATCATTACTGATGATTCCAACAAATTTAACACAGCAATGACGAATCAAATAATATACTCTATGTGTAACAATCAGTATGTAGTGTATGTATAACTTGTGTGAAGGAATGTTAATCTTTTAAAAAAGGGCAATCTGACAAAATGAAATATTATGGTATCAAATCAGAGACAACTATCTTGTAAAAATAGTAAACGGTTTGGACAGATGTAATGGTGTCAAGAGTAAATAAAACTTTGACAAGAAAAAGAGACTCCTCATGGTACGGTGGGGGCCCTCCATAGAGGAGTCCCTGCTCCAAGGCAAAAAAGCAACCCAGGTGTTGGGAGGTTTTCTAGGGGTAAACTTAAGTCCAACGTACTAAAGTAACCTTGATGCTTGGAGACGTTCCAGGGGGAAGGTCGCAATGTTAGACTTTCCTCCTAACCAATAAGATTAGATCACGAGGTCAGACCCTGATTGATAGATGTAATGATAGACCAGTTAGATTAGTAAAAGGCGTGGCCTTTAATGATAGATAAAACGGAGCAACACGACTGATAGTCAGAGTTTTTCTGATGCTGCTCCGGCTCGCTACTGAATGCTCTCAGGTTTTCTTGTCGACAATAAAACTTTGCTGCTTTTAAGTTGACTTCTCCTGCCTTTTATTGGACTGAATTTTTTGGACTTTTGGACCACGATTGGAACTTAATTTTTAACCACAACACACCCTGTGAAGGTAAACAATTCTAAAGTAACAGATATATCTAATTTATAGGAAAGACATTAGATACAGTAGACTCTTGAGACATATTTATTGTTTCTTCTTTATTGACCTTTATTCATCTTGTGATCCCTCAGATTTACATTGAGAACCTTTGTCTTGTGGGGGACCCTTGGTTGAGAATAACTGCATTATATTATGATTAATTTGTTTCTCACAAAAGAGCAGTGGGTAAAAATGTTACAGACTGTAACCTTAAAAAATATTTTTTGTTTTTTAAAAGCTATTTTCAAGGCATCAGGACATAGGACACACTGTTACTCACTCTTGACCTTAGACCGGAGTTCCGATTAGATCAATCAAGGCTGAGGGGGAAGAGAAGAGACTGAAGAGAGCATGTGTGCCTTGTTATCTCTGCTCTTTAGATAAGGCTCAAATAAATGACAAGGAAAGAAATACCCTGTCCATTGTCTCTGTCATTTGTTAACTAAGCAGGAGAGGATGGAAAAAGGTGACAAAAGTTGGAGACAGGATATGACTGGCAGAGGCACAGAGCAAAGTCAAAACAAGTAGGTGACAAACAAACACTGCACTCTTAACTATTAGGCCACCTACAAAGCTACACAATTTAAAACTTGCTGTTCCTCATTGTTATGAACTGATTTTCCTCCAGGATTCGGCAGTCTAACCATGAAGGCTCAGAACCAATGGAAAAGCAGGAGCGATACTTGGGCTTTATCACAAAGAAAAAAATGATCATGGTGTCAGCGACTGTTGCACTTTTCCTGCTAATTATCATTATGGTCACGGCTGTGGTGCTCACTAAGGAGTCAGGTACATTCTCAAACACATTACATAAAAAATGATAAGGTGGAAAATACAGAAGTACTCAAATATTGTTTTCAGGTACGATTTTGAGATACTTAACTAGCATAACTTGGTTACTGCCTTCTATGCTGCTTTGAACTCAGGAAAATCTAATCAAATTTACCTCACTACATGTATTTGACAGCTATACATTCAAAACACATTATCAGTTTTTAAAGTACAAATATTATTTCGGAAAATGTTTACTGCATGACTTCAAACACATGTTGAGTAGATGTTGACACAATGTTATGCACTAATGCAAGTCAAGTCATTATCACTGTCAGTATCTGGTACATGTATGTTAAAGGTAAAATCAGGAGAGAAATCTTTTGAGTGTGAATTGTTTTCATGGCTTTATAAAAACACTTAACAAAAAGCAGTTAGTGTGATATTTAGGACTAGTCTAGCAATCTTCAGTTACAGTAACTTTGTATATAGAAATCCCCAAAACAGTCATTCATAAATATTGAACCAAATAATTTCTATTGATTTTACCTCTTTATGTACATAAAGTTAATTTAGAGAGACTATCCTTGAAAAAACACAAAGAGCCTTTCAGTGCAACAAACAGGTAGGTCAAACAGGTAGAGCTTGCCATTTGTATGTTCATATTACTCAGAGTCTGAGTAAGTTGTTTGATAGAGATGATATCATATGAATGATAAACTTGGCATAGAGTTCAGCAGCTTTACTTTCCATGATGGGTGCCAGCCCATTAAAAAAACATAATTCTATTATAATAGTCAAAGTTCGCAGGATTACACACAAGAGCTGGTGTGGACCATGGTAATTAGGGAGAGATAAGACAAGGCAGATGGATGCCCACATTGAGTCTGGTTCTGCTAGAGGTTTCTTTCAGTTATTGAGGGTTAGGGTTAGTTTTTTCTCTCAAAAATCCCCAAGTGCAGCTCATTGGGAACATTAAGGTTTCTCTATAATTTTAAAGTCTCAACCTCAAAATGTAAAGTACTTTGAGATAATGTATGTTATGATTTGGCGCTATGCAAATAGAATTTAATTGAGAAAACAAAAGTAACAAAAAACTACACGGCACATCAAATTGTACATATGAAATTAAATTTACTTTCCATGTTGTTTGTAGAAAATATATTTCATTTTTATGAATGACTCAAAGCCAAATGATGAACTGTCCACATACATATGTGTTTCCAATCAGGTTCCTCAGCTCTTCATCCATCCTTTTCTACTGGTGGACACATGCTGGACTTTTTAGTTCAGACCGGTGAAATTAGCAAACCTGACGGCCTATTGGCCACCTGGTTTCACAGAGCCAACAAAAAGGAGGAAATGAACAAAGCTTTAGCAAGTAAACACACACACATACACACTAACACAACATGAAATACATGATTTGAAAATAATGTACCGTTTTATCTCTTATTTTATCTCACCATAAGGTGATGCCATGATCCTGGAGGCTGACGTCACTCTGGATGGTTATGGGACACCCAGTGAAAAGCCAATCCCTATCATGGCCCACCCCCCTGAGATCTATAGTGATAACACACTGGACCAATGGCTGGATGTGGTGTTGGCTTCAAAAAAAGGTTGTGGACTCAGACATCAAAGATTGCAGAAGACCAGAACCAGTCATTCAGTTTGTCTTCGAGATTAGAATAAAAAATAATTTAATCTGGGGCTGCGAAGCAGCACTGTGTAGGCCCAAGCACTTGCGGGCCTGATGCTGCCGTGGGGGAGGGAGGACTGGGACAGGGGAAAAGGCTCAGTGTTGCGTGTGTTTTGCACATAAAGGATAAATGCTTCACTTCCTGCATCCGTCATGCAACGCCAAACCACTCCATCAAGTGCAGACCACAAGGTGCAAATTTTATGTAAATTGAATTAAAGTTGTAAAACAAGTCTTTCTTCCTGTTGCGAGTAGGTAGCGCTATTACTATCACCATTACTATCACCATTACTATCACCATTACTATCACCATTACTACATACAGACTAATATGTCTCTTCAGGCCTGGACTCTGATCATGTGACAGAATTTTGGTGCCGATTGGACAATGCACAATGGAGTAAAAAAAACATGTGTCATTTTCATACTGATCAGTAGGTGGCGCTTTGACACTGAGGTAATATTGACATATGGAGCTGTACAAGCCGTGAAGTTAATAAGAGGTTTAAATTTGGTACCGATTGGCAGAGTGGAGTTAAAAAGCGAATCCTGTTTCATGGCGAATCAGTAGGTGGCGCAATAACCCTGAGTTAGTCTTGACATATGGAGCTGTTCAGTCCGTGTCTCTGATCATAGGTTTTAAATGGTTACGATTGAACAATGCACAGTGGAGTAACAACAACTTAATTTTGAAGCTGATCAGTAGGTGGCACTATGACCCTGAGTTAATATTGACATATGGAGCTTTTCAGACCTGGACTTTGAATATGCGACATAATTCTGCTGCCGATTGGACAATGCACAGTGGAGATATGACAACTTTGTCTCCTTTGACGAAGGATGAACCTCAATGTTTACTTCAATGTTTACACAGTTTGAGGAAATGTCACAATTCTGACCATGTTCTTATCGCTTGTCTGAGCTCATTTGAGCTGTATATTGTAAAGCAGCCAGCAGCAGTGCATCAAAGTATAAAGCATGTCCCTTCCTGTAGCCAGCAGGTGGCGCTGTGATGATGAGTCAATATTAACATATGGGGCCGGACTGTGATCATGTGAATAGGTTTTGAAGCTGATTGGACAATGCACAGAGGCGAATCATCAAACTTTGCTGCCATGCCACGGTCAGACCGTGTGACGCACATTAAAAAATCAAGGTACTTTTAATCTCCATGTAGGAGTTCTTTCAAATACAACACATGTAAATGGTCAAATATGGCTACTTAATTCAAAATGACCGACTTCCTCTTTGGTCTAGCATATCGATCCAAGAGAGGTTTCTTTTCGTAATGAAAAAAAAACATACCAATTTTTTTACATATCGGTCAATCGTGCTGCCAGGGCTGCACTTTAGGGGGCGCTGTGCAGCTTTTTGCAACACCCATTTAAAATTACTTCAGAATATGTAAATGTCCAACACTTTTGAATTTTCTGCAAAGTTTCATGAGTTTTAATGTATGTTTAAGCCCTCAAAAAGGCAAGTCACTTGCCTAAAAATAATAATAATCACTTAAGTTTCAATACGACCTTCGCACTGTCGGTGTTCAGGCCCTAATAATCTATGGCTGATACATTTCAGATTTGTTGGGTGTACTACACTATATACATTTCACCTCTCTGTGTTTTAATTTACAACTGAAAACTGTAAAAAGTAAAGTTTTTAAGTTTATAATGTTTCTGCAGGCGTGAAGTTGGATTTTAAGTCCCTGGAATCAGTGGGTTTGTCATTAGACCTGCTTTGTCAAAAGAACAACAGCCAAGGAATAAACCGGCCTGTGTGGATTAATGCAGACATCCTCCAAGGTCCCAATGTACCAGACTTTCTGCCTCCAGTTAATGGAACAAGGTAAGAAAGAATTTAGTTTTTCTTTTTTGCACAATTGCCTCAATTTGATGGTTAACAGTCTACTAATAAATAGGAAACCCCTAGCCTGCTTTGAACCTGTTTATAATAATAATCAGGACTGTGCTATTCATAACTTTGTATTATTATTATTGCCACATTGCCAAATAAGAAACACCCCCTTAATTGTAAATTATTAAAAGTGAAGTATTAATCATCTACTGTAATGCTGCAGGGAATAAAAAGTATTATGGAGTCTAAAGTAATGAGAATGGTGTGCAAATACAGGCCAAACAAGCATCGTGGTTTCATTAATCTTCTTACCTCTTGTTTCTTTCTGTCCTTTTATAGATTTCTGCAGTTGATTCAGGAGAAGTTTTCAGATGTGACTTTGTCTCCTGGATGGAAGGTATCACAATCTGTATGTTCACAATCTGATTAGGATTCAGTGTATTTAATTAGACCTACTTAGACAGGATTTTGATGTTGGCTGTGGCTGAGGGGGTAGAACAGTTGTCCTCCAACCAGGTCAGGAGCTCAAATCCCAGCTCATGCCACAGTGTCCTTGGGCAAGATGCTGTCCTGTAAAACAGAGATGATAAGTTGTCTGTGCAGCTTACTCTGACTCGTAGTTATGTTTTGTTGAAAGGCAACCTGAAGTGGTTGCAGTAATTTTGAAGAGAGCAAAGAAAGAAGTCAGATGACATTTTTTAGAGCAAAGAGCAAAAGTAGGTCCTCATCAATGAACTCTGTATATTTTGGTCGGCTAATTTTTTCAGGCCAAAAGGTGACAAATTAACTTTACAGGATAAACTGGTTTGATGTCATCATCAACTTGGTCTTTAAGTTCACACATACTCAGGGCCCAAGCTTAACATCTTTTGCATCACTGGGGTGTGGACCTAAGAGTAGCAAGGTTTCTCTTCTCTGTATCATTAACATTAATGGTTGTGATTTAACACTAATGATACATTGTTTCTGACAGGTAGCCTATGGTCCACCACTTTTCACTGAAACCTACACAAGGTCCATGGTGGAGGATATGAATAATTTGATCAGAGACTTCCCACAAAAGGTGAGGATGCAAAGAGATGGGGTCATCTTGTGAAATACATCACCTTGTAATTCACCTGGATACATCGTCAGAAACACCCAGTGACCTGGGGTCAATAGGTTTCGAATCTTTCATCAATCAGGTGACCCAGCCGGGGTTGATAAAGCCCTGTCCAGGTAGTGCTACCCCACCCATAGCTCTCCTCTCCTGTTCCACAGCCACCTTGATGCAACTTCTGCTGCCTTGGTGGCCACCTTGATGGCCCTTTGCCTACCGGCTCCTGTGATGCCCAGCATGTTGTAGGCCCTGCAGAGGGACTGGCCTGCAAACCCTCTGCATCCCACTTCAATGGGCTCGCACCTCACTCTCCCCCTGTTGCTTTGGCATTCTTCAACTAACTCAGAATTCTTAGCCGTCTTCTTCACTGCACAGAGGCTCTTGCAGATAGTGTCTGCTATGGCCTTCAGGACTTGGTCATGGCGCCAGCAGTATCTCCCCTAGCCCAGGGCATTCGAACAGCAGCTGAGGATGTGCTCCAGGCACAGAGGGTAAGCTGGTCCACCTTCCCCAAGCAGAAAAAGTTGGATGGGCTTGGTAGAACGTCATGAACAGCCTGGATTAAGAATTTTATTCGATAGGGCTGGGCTTTCCAAAGCTTGGCCCATGAGACTTTGCACTCCACCGCTAGCCCATATCTTGTCTAGGCTCCCTGCTGCCACATCCCAACCATCCTGCTGGCTCGCTCCTCCTTGACTGACTCTCTCACCTCATCCTGGACCAGCGACCTCCTGTCTTTCCCCTGTGCCTTGTCATAGCGAGGTGTTTTGCTACTACCCAGTCCAGCCCTTCTGTGAGACACTGCACTCTTGTGCCTTAACTGTGACTCAGCTACATCTACGGCCTCTGTTGCTCGCCTCTTCCGTCCTGTCCTGACCTCGATACCAGCCTGGGAGACTTTTTGGTCACAGGACTCTTGGTATTACAGCACCTCCCTAATTCTGGTCACCATGAATTCTTTATTAAGGATTAATACTCTATCTAGTATTATCAAGAATCAAAGGCTGCTGACGTCCTGATCAGTCCTTCAGATCAGACACTGAGAGCATGTCCACAAAGACGTAGTGGCTACTTGCAGGGCTTGCTAACTTAGACAGAAACTTCAGTACAATATTTAGTTACCATACTTATTCAAGTATTTCTATCAACTATGCTTGACTATTATATGGCTCATTGTATGTGACAGTTCTCTGACTTCTCTTCAGGTGACATTCCCAGTCCATGCACTGTTGGTCCGCAGTGGCTGGCAGCACATCAGCTGGCTCCTCAGCCAGTCACCACGGTAACAATTTCCATCTGTAGTATGCCCCTGTCTGAAATCAATCAAGGGATTTAATTTTCAAATATAGAAACATTTTCTCTTTGTTCATGAAATGTCCCACGCTGTTCTTCTAACTCTCTGAAGTCAATTTTTTTTTTACGGATGGTAGGGCATAGAAAATTATGAATGTTCAGTTGCCATTGACAGTCCACAGTTCTGTGACACAGAGCTTGTGTTGTTGGTGTTGTGACTTTGTCTCTAGGTTCAGTCTGACCTTGTGGCAGGGTTCAATCCATCCAAATGTCAGCGACCTGCTGTTCATCCGCGACAACACCCACCCTGCCAGAGTCTACTATGATATATATGAACCAACACTGTCTGCATTTAAACAAGCTGCAAGTAAGACAGGAGCAGTCACCCACTTTTTAATGGACATGTAGTTTGATATGTAGAGCTGAAACAGAGAAGAATGTCTGTCAACATACTTAAAGGTCTAGTGTGTAAGATTTAGATGACAGGGATCAAAATTTAATGTAGAATAATCCTCTTGATGTTTTCACTAGTTCATTTTATCTAAATTGTATGAATTGTAGTGTTCTGTACCCCAGAAAAGGCCCTTTATATTTAAATACTTATATATACTGTATATTTACATCGAGAGGACCCTCTCTACAGAGGCTGTTCTTTACATTAGTCATTAGACTGGACAAACTAAACATCTTTTGAGTTTTTATGATAACTGAAGTCTACCACAGGTTCTTCTTCATGTTTGGAAGGGGAGGGTGAGGTATACAGTTTCAACACTAGATATCACAAAATTCTACACATTTTCATTTAATGGGTTACAATTGTTAATCAATAAAACTTTCCCCATACATACCGAATTAAACATACGTAGGCCTGACTACTTATGTGTTACCCTCAGGTCAAGCTTTAACTTGCTCCACCACAGGTCAGGATTTTAAATCACAAGTTCTTCATTCATCATGAAGACATCAAAACAGATTTGACAGAACTATATCTGCAATTTCATAAAACATAAGTTACGTTGTTTGTCGTGTTTACATTTTGTGTATGTGCAAAAAGTGTAAAAAGGGACTCAGGTTTGTTTGGATAAAAATGTGAAAAATAATGAATAATTATTATTAATAAATGTAGTATTATTAAATAAATATTGAAAAGATTTGTTTATAAATGCCAAGATTTGGAAAAAAAAGGAATGCAGAAAAAAGTCAGCTATGAAAAGTGAGTGAGAATATAAAGGTTGGAACTCTTTGATCAGAAGTTTGCTACTACTTACTGATGTGTTGAATGTGTTTACAGGTCAGCAGGGCAGTCTGAGGAGATTCTACCCCGGGGGAAACCTGATGGACTTCCTCTGTCAAACTCACAACTCAAACACCAAATTCCTGTCCAAAGCCACACAGTGCAGCAGCGTGGCTGTCCACTGGTTTACTGTCACTGATCAGACCTCCCTGATGGCTCAGCTCACAGGTACAGTGTCTAGATTTCTAATTGGAAAAATTGTTACGTACACATATGTTATCAGAATATCATCATTTGAAAGAGTGGCTCTGTCAAACAAGTTTGAACCCACGTGCACTGTTATTGTTAAACCACACTTACATTAATGTGAAAGTGATGACGCTGTTATTCTGTTCACCTTTTCTGTCTGGTTGTGTGTGTCTAGATGGGACTGGGGGAATGTTGGTGGTTCAGGTGAGTTCTGACAGCAGCCAACTGGGAGTGCCTCTGGTGGAAAGTTCTGGAAAGAGTTCAGAGACCCTCACACTGCAGGTAAATAAACTGTAGTGACTCCTCCTCAACAGTTCTACAATATACTGTGACTTTTTTATTGTTTGCATGCTGGACTTTGTGTGTAGAGCTTTTTATAAACAGTCTATGGTGCAGAGTTAAGTTAGTTCATCCTACCTGGTTTATCTGCAGAGAAGATTTTAAAGTCATTGTTTTTCATAAAAAGACACTGAATTTACTAAACTACTGTTCGTGTGTAGCCTTTATACAATCATGATTGACTTAACTGGTGTTATATTTTTATATATTGCATATTTCAGATGACTGTTCAATCAACACAATCTACAATATTCAAAAGTTCACAACTTTTCACAATAAATACTCTGTTATTCAGATTGATATATTAAGCATTGCAGCAGCAAAACAAACACTGTGCTATTACTTTGAAGACAAATTGCCAAACAGGAATTGATTCTATTAATGTTTTTCACCATGATGGAGATTAGCACCTATGCGTCTGTCAGTTAAATTATCTAAGTGATCTCACTGTGATTTTGACTCACAGATTGACCAAATTTTTTACCATTGCTGTAGATTATCTAAGGAAATAGAAGAAGACATGTCCAATTGACGACAATTTCTCAATGAGGAGGGAAGAGCCAGGCAACCAGTACCTCTGAAAGAAAACACAGGCAGGACAGAACCAGGACTCTCAAATGGCCAGAGGCCATCACACCTGTTTATTCAGTTTTTATTAAATTTGAACGTATCACATGTATTGACATGACATCTGACACCGTACTTCCCAGGAACGCTAAGACTTCACATGCCAAGTATAGGCTGTTGTGTTGGATGGTTTGCAAGATATGCATTCCAAATACAGACAGATAGAAAGACAGAGAGACATACATTTGTGGAATTAGTAGGTAGTTTAAATTGACACAACGGCAGCAGGTATGTGCAGTGGTTAGGACTGTTGCTTTTGTGGCAAGAAGGTTCTGGGTTTGAACCTGACAGCCAATCAGGGCCTTTCTGATAGGACTTTGCATGTTTCCCATGTCTGTGGGTACTCCAGCTTCCTTCCACAGTCCAAAGACATGCAAATAAGGTTAACTGGAGACTAAATTGACCACATATGCTCATGCAAGTGTGAATGGTTGTTTGTCTCTATGTCAGTCTTGTGATAAGCTGGTGCCCTGGCCCACCTCTCCCCAATGTCAGCTGGGATTGGCTTCAGCACCACCTTCGGCCCTTGAGACCCTCAAAGGATAAGCACTATAGGTGATGGATGGATGGAATAGATTGAAACATTTCATTTGGATTTGGATAGAAGGTTGAGAATTTAAAATGTATGGAACAACCCAACAGTTCTCAAAATAAGCAGCACTTTGATGACTGTGAAGAGAAAAAACTCCCTCAATAACTGAAAATCTCGAGTAGAGGCAGACTCAATGTGGGAAGCCATCTGCCTCGAGCGGTTGGAGTGGGCAGAGAAAAATGGTTAGGAGAGGGGAGATGGGTGGAAAAGAGGAGAGAGAAGAGAAGGGGAAGGGGGGAGGGGGAGATAGATGAGAGAGAGAACAGGTACAGCTGTGCACCATCAGGTTTCAGCTCTGACAAACTATTTGTTTTAATGAAAACAATAAGAGAGATAATTCTGGATTGAAAATGATAGTAATGATAGCAGCAACAATTCATATAATAGTAATAATAAAAATAATTGTTGTTGTCTGAATCCTGCAGCTCTGGAGTCAGAGATACCTACAAAGACAAAGAGAAAGAGACAGAAAGGTACAGAGAGAGAGAGAGAGACTATGGGAGAAAAAAAATACTCAGTTAGTGACATACTAAAATAAAAAAATGTGGGGGGGCAGAGAGACAGAGAGAAGGTGAGAAGTGCGCAGTGGATGATGGGAGTTCCCCCAGCAGTCTAGACCTATAGCAGCATAACTAAGGGGTGGTTCAGGGCTTACCTGACCCAGAACTAACTATAGGCTTTATCAAAAAGGAACGTTTTAACTTTAACTTTAAATGCAGAGATGGTGTCTGCCTCCTGAACCCAGAGTGGGAGCTGGTTCCACAGGAGAAGAGCCTGGTAGCTGAATGCTCAACCTCCTGTTCTACTCTTACAGACTCTTGGAACCACAAGAGAGTTTGTGTTTTGGGAACGAGGTGATGTATTTGGATAATATGGTGTTATCAGCTCTTTGATATATGAAGGGGCTTGATTATTAAGGGCTTTAAATGTGAGGAGCAGGATCTTGAATTCTATTCTGAATTTTACAGGGAGTCAGAAGCTAAGACAGGAGTAATATGATCTCTCCTTCTAGTTCCTGTCAGCACTTGTGCTGCAGCATTTTGGACCAACTGGAGGCTTTTTACAGTCTTCCTGTGACATCCTGATAATAAAGAATTACAGTAATCTAGTCTAGAGGTAACAAATGCGTGGACTAGTTTCTTAGCATTCTTCTGAAACAGGATGATTCTAATTTTCACAATATTGCGCAGGTGGAAGAAAGCTGTCCTAGAGACTTGTTTTATGTTTTGGTCAAATGACATGTCCTGGTCAAACATACTGACACCATCCAAGTCTTTATGTAAATTTATGTCACAATTCTTGACTCAGACACCACCATGAAGTTCACTCGTTGTCACCATTATTCTGGTTTGATGTTCAATCTGGAAAAACATGGTTACTATTCTGGAAATGTCAAATTTCCCCTCAACTATCCATCCGAAACCAATTTATTTATCATCTGAGTAAAAAAAGCTTTTTACATTTGCGCAGGAATGCTTTACTCTATAATGTGGTAGTTTATGTATTTGTTAGGGAGGTCCAAATATTTTAGAGCTGCAGTCAACACACTTATGCAGTACAGTGACTGATCCACATGCTGTCTGATTTGAGTTTGAGTAAATTCACAGTGGATGTTTTCTGGGGGATGTGGTATGGCTTTGTGGAATTTGAATGTATAATTTAGTAGTACAGTTGTGCAGATGTTATATTTCCATAATGATCACTGATGTATTAATGTTAACATTTAGGTAAAGGAGGCCTACTGTGTGTGAATGTGTGCAGAATGTCCTGCAGCTGCTTGGGCACAGCACTGATGCACCCTGGGGTGTTCACCTAAAAATCCCAACACAGCAGCTTCTGGAGGCTTCTCTCAAACTACTGCATTCAGCTTACAGCAGAGACATGCTCTACAGGCCTGTTTGGATCAGCATGGAGGGTATCCTGAGCAGCAATGACTTAAAGGTACCTACCTTGTAATGACCTCAGGCACGAAAACTGGTGGACTCAAATGCACGACTCAGACAAGACGTGGATATAACAAAAAGAGGTTTATTTCCAATCACAAAAGGTGTATAACAAAAGGCGCTCTCGAAGAGGATAACAAAGTAACAAAACTCTAACAAAAGTAAGAGAGAATCAAGAAATACAAAACATGAACGAGGCTTACTCTTGGCTTGGCAAAATATCTCACTTGATCGTGGGCACAGAACAAGACGAACTGGCACAGGACAAAGGGAGACGAAGACTATTTATACAAGAGGAAGTAGGAAACAGATGAAACCAATCAGGGGCGGGGAAGACGATCACGAAGGTGGGAAATCACACAAAGGGTCAGGGTCTGAAATGAGAGGGAAAGGTGAGTACCAAAATAAAACAGGAAGTGCACGACTTGACTAGACATGAGTGAAGTTTAACTTAACACCTAGTGCTCCCAAACACACAAGACTAGACATGAACTAACACAAACATGGTGTACTAACAACATAGCCATGAATAAACTTAACATAACTGATGAGACATAACAAAAATCTGGGTTAGCAACAAAGGCTGCATTCTTTATAGGCTGCATCTGAGGGCCAATGACATCATAAAATTAATATTGAAAATCTATAAGCAAATCTTTATCAGTAAATCAGCATCACAGTAATGTAAGTAATATCTGTCCCCAGTATTTTACAGTACATTTTTGTGGGCTTCTCCACCAGCCCAGATGTTACAAACTTTATTTATACAAAGGAAAAACAAAGGTATTTTCTCTTAAGGAAGCTCAGAGACAGGGTTCAAACCACCAACCCTCTGATTAGTGGACGCTCTATCTCCTGCAGCAAAGCTGCCACATTTAATATTATGTTGAAAGGTCACTGTTGTGTGGTGTTTTATACTTATTTTATGGACAAATGTCCAATGTTTGCCATCATCAGTTTATATATTAACATGCATAGCTTGCATTTAAAAATGATCTACAAAATATGAACTACTTGGTTTGAAATCCATCTTGCAAAAACACATACAGAGTACGAAGTGGATGATGAAAACTGATAACAGATGACTTTATGAGAAAAGTTTGGTTCTATACACAGTATTGATACTTTCTGTATGCTTCCAATCCCTTACATAGTGTTTTTTTCTCCCTTTAAACCTTGTCTCCGTCTTTCAGAAGTATGTGTCCACAGTAGAGAGGCTGTTTCCATACATCACCATCGTCCTAAAAATGCAGAACTGGCCTCCTCAGATTCCATCAACAGTGGCAAACTTGTCTCAGAGGGTGGGGCTGTATTTGAACAAAGCATACCTGCCAAACAGAAAGGAGGAGCTTCACTCTCTCATGGGAATGATGAACAGATGTGACCTCATAGTGGAGAAGGACACAAAGAACAATGCTGAAGCTTTGAAAGAACTTACGACCCAGCAAACGGGGAGAGCAAACACAAACCTGTATGTGATCTCTGACCAGTCTTAACTTAGGATGAATGTGACATTATAGTGCACAGGCATACATAACATTCATAATGTTAGAATTCTTTGGAGCCAACTCACATTATTAGCTGGAGCTAAATTCATGCCAAAACTTTAAAAACAAACAAAACATTTTGCAAACACAGCGCACACACACATTCATACAGTATGTGTAGCACTTTCTCTAAGTATGGGGCAATTTAGGATTCAGTATCTTGCCCAAGGACAGTTGTAGGCATGCAGACAAGAGTGGACTGGGATCGAGCACCCAGATTTCTGATTAGAGGACAACTGCTCTAAGCACTAAGCCGTTTAAACTGTCATGAAAAATTAAATGATGAAATAAAATGTGTCACAAAAGTTTGATTGCAAAAATTAACTTGAAATAAAACTCACAAAAAATCTTTGGTCACTTCTATTAATTCTTTATACTCCAAGATAAAATGCCACAACACAATCAAATCATTATATACTGTTATGTAGTTAACATTTAATTTCAGATTGGAAGAACACAGAGCAAACATCTTTTATTTTAAATCGTTTGAATTACAATAAAATTCCTATAATAGAAGCTTGCTTGTGGCAACTGAAGTTAGCAAATGCAGACAATTCACCCCACTTAATGCCACTGTAGTATGTCTCAATGTAATACCCATGTTTACCTAGATAGAGATTATGAGCATTTGCAATATATCACAAAAAAGACTGAAAAATGTATCTGACCCTGCGTGTTGCAGATGACAATTCTGTGTCCAAATCAACATCTGTTTATAAAGATGGACAACACATCACACCCTCCCACTGTAAAAAAATTAAATAAAAATATCCTAGATACACATCATTACACCCACCTGATCAATTGCAAGTCAGTTTCATTGTCGACCAAACTGTTTTCAACATTTTATAACATCAAATAATTAAAACCAAACATATAAGAAACATGAACACTTGAACATACATCAGTGTTATGAGAACTTGCTAAAATGACAGAAACTTGTGGTTCACGTGTGCTATGACTTTTCAGTTAGATCAATGTGCCCACCTGCTAAACTTTTTGGTGGGGTTGATGACCTGTCCTGCAGATAGCAACCAGGGGGCAATCAAGATGTTTTGGCTTCACTTTTGCAATAGTCATTGCTCCTAACTAAACCTTTAATAGTGAATCAGACTTTTTATAATTAGGTCTGTCTTCTAACTAGTTGTGTGTATTAAAAACAATATGTGTATTGCGCATGTGCATAGTTTTACTTAACTCACTTTATTGTAATCTTTTCTAATTTATCTTTTTCTATGTCTGTTAAAGGTTTTAAGAAAGCAATTATCATTAACTGTCCTGAAAAGTACCATTGACTGGAGTACCACTGACAGAGAGAGCGCCTGCTTCAATCTCACAGGGTGGTCTGTCTTTATTTGTTGTCTGCTGTCGTGACAAGTTTTACTCAGTTTGCTCCTCTGAGGCAAACTGCACCCTGTTCTGAGTCAGGTACTGGCTACAAGAGCAAAACGTGTGGTAAAAAGAAGATGAGAGGCCAGCGATATCAGTGGAGATGTAGGGAAGGACCTCTGGAGACGCCTGGTTATAGTAACTGATCTGGAAAAAGAACCACATGATAATAGTTAAAGTTGTCACAATGATATGTGCAAATGTGCAAAAATTTACAGAGCTAAAATTGACATTTGTCTCACCAGAGACATGTTGTTTTTGGTCTCCAGGATGGTAAATCCAGCACACAGAACCTCCCCTCTGTTATATTCTTTAGTCGGAGGGTGAGTTGGCAGAGATACTGAACGCAGAGCAATAACATATGGATCTCTGAGGAGGAAAAAACAAACACTGACTTTTGGAGTGTATGATCTTTGACCTGCTGCTAGGAACTTACAGACAGTCACTCCACACACCCACTGCTACACGGCTTCCTCTTGGAAGCCAATAAGATGAAGTCCTGGAGAATTCCTTCTGCCTGACTGACGGAAGTTGGGGAACCTACAGCACCACGATGAACTGATGGAGTAACCACATGATACAGGAAGTCATCATCATCCACTCTGTGAATCAGCTCACATTTCCTGGTTTAGGAAAGGACACAGAAGCCGCTTTTAGACATGTAGTGAACTACATGTGTTCTACTTAAATTATTCGCAGGGAAGAGTTTCCCTGCTTGTAAAAGCCGAGTAAGCCCATATAAGAATACAGCTGGATACTGTCCAGAGTATCATGAGTAAGTGGCTATCTTGATGTCATTTCTCAAAACAAAAAAGAATACAACAATTGCAGGTTGAAAAAGAGGTGTCATACACAAAAAAGATGCAGAAGACATCAACTTGAAAAAATACGATGAGATTTAAGAGCTTTTGGTGATAAGGGCCTATGCTGGTGACAATGTGCAGACCAAGAAAATACATGATATCTGCAGCGAAATTTATACAATATATCCTGCCTCCTGCATGCCCTACACAGGCACCACTCCTCATCTGACTCTGGAGATTTTCTGTTGTTGTGAAGCCTTCCATGTAAAAGGCAAAGTCCAGTAATGTCCGGACAATAAGTTTGTAAAAATGGCTTGAGAGATGTTGATAGAAATGTAATTTATGTGATATCAAGTGAAAGAATATGAAGCATTTTGTTAAAGGCACAGTTGCACATTTTGGAAAAAGAGTATGCATTTTTCCAAGTACCAAGAGTTAGAAGAGAATGTTAATATCACTTTCATGTCTGCACTATAAACATGAAGCTATAGCCAGAAGCTAATTAGTTTAGCTTAGCATCGAGACTGGATAAAGGGGGAAACATTTAACTTGTTTTATCCAGGTAACAATATTCACCAAGCAGAAACTTGCTTAGTAAATTAAACATTTTATCTCTTTTGAATGATCTCTATAAACGCGAAGCCACCTCAACCCTGATGGATCATACCTTCACCCAGACACTAAATATACATATCAATAATTAATCAAATTGTATTTACAAAGCCCATGATCTGAAAGAATCCAGTGTCCAGACTAAGATTAAGACTCAATTTTGTTCCATCACATTTTGATCAGAAAATGTTTGACACTTCTACATACATACATAATAATGTAAAAGGTTTCTTTTGAGCTGTGCTTCATAGTAGAACATACAGTCCTCAGCAGGCTCTGTATGAACATAAAACAAATATCAAGATTCTTCCCAGCAAATTGTGCAGAAATGTGTAACTGTAACATGTTAAATTATGATGCTCATCAAAATAACAAATGGGAAACTCAGGAGTTATCACCATCTGGTCTGGAAACTGCTCTGCACAGGACTATAGTGATGTACTGTGCTATTAGATTTACAATCCTCACTGGGAAAACTTCTTCTGTTTTTATTAACAACAACAAAACTATCCCTATATTTGAAAATTGCATTGCATTGCAATTGTAGACAAAACATCTCTTTACCATGGAGTATCTGCCTGATCACCATCAGCTCCTTACAACTTAGTACTCCTCTGCAGCTCCTTACATTCTTTGAATTATTGATCTGTTGGATTAGAATGATTTCCTTGCTCTGAGACACTAACACCTGTTTCCTCTAAAATCCTCCATGATCTTTTAAATATGGTTTTCATGCGTGTGTGTGTGTGTGTGTAAAGCAGTACTGATAATGTTTGTCCCAGCTCGGTCTGTCGCTTAGCTCAGCCAAAAGACAAAAGGCTCTTTGAGCAGGAACATCCACCTCTGACTCCACCCTGAAACTCAGCATGGACTTCTCCTCCAGTGTGTAAAGACGAACCTGGGAAAAAAATCTCTTGAATCCTCTAGCTCCTCATGTGGAATAGCAACAAACCTCACATAGAAAAAACAACATTACTCAAGTAGTGAACAGCAGATACCTTGTCTTTCTCAGTACTGAGGCGCCAGTTGTTTCTAGCAGTCAACATCTTCAGAGCAGACACATTGTTATAGCTCAGATACACCTGGAAAACACACACAGATATGCAACAGAAAGCATCACCTACAAACCTACACATCTGGAGCAGAGAACATAATTTTGGTACAAGCCAATACATTTACCGTCAATCCTGTTTTGCTCAAGAGCACAAAAGCAGTGTTTGTAAGATGTAAAGGAGAATGAGCACACTATATCTTGACAGTCACAAATATCACATACTTTTTCCATAGAAAAGCCTAATTTTTTTGTTTTACAAATTAAACATGGTTTCATACACTGACATACTTTTTCAGGTTTTTTAAATTTCGTATGCAAAATTTTGCACATTATGAAAATCCACCTCCAGAGACTCAATTCTTGTTGTTTAGACAGATCATTGATTTTTCACTGTGCTTGATTAATTATAAAGGTTCATTTAATATATTTAGGACAAGTCTAAATACACTTTAGTTTAATTAATAAAGTATTTATGATTCTGATTCTGTTTAACAGCAATAAAAAATGTCCCTGTACCAGGTGCATGGCTCAAAAGGGTTGTACTTAAATAAACTTGGTATTTTAAGCACCATAAACGATATTGCTATTCCCTTTAAAAGTCAGGGGAACTTGTACCTTAAATAATATGGATGCTGGACTGGAAAAAGACAATTAGAAACTAGTAGAGATACTTGGTTACACTGGTTTGGATGTTCTGTGTTCCTTCAGATATCAAAGACTAAAAGTAAACTAATTTTCATTTTAACATACAAAAGTACAAAAGGCAGCAGTGGAGCTTCCTCAAAAGACTCAGAACTGAGACACGGGACATGAGCGAAGCTCACAGAGACACACGAGAGGACACGGAGACACATGGGGGAGGGTCTGAGCTGAGAAGCCACGTTTATGTTTGATTGATGTTAGCTAATGTGTGTAGTGGATAATAAAGATGCTGAAAAGTAACAATACCATATCTGGCTGTGCGAAGCCCCATGTTTGGAGCCATTGTGGCAAAGGATGATGCCACGGGGCTCACCTACCCACATTTCCTCCGATTTCATAAAGGGTTTTACCTACTGTTTAAAATTGACATTGCAGGGGGAGCTGCCAACTGCTGCTGTATCGTTTTCTGCCACAAGGTGGCTATGGGGTACTTCAACTGATTTCCCACCCCATGTTATTCATGTTTTTTACACGATTTTATGTTTATTTTGTCTATGATTATTATGTGAAACACTTGCATGTAATTTCTTTGCTGAAAAATATGTTCTGCAGCAATTTTTGGACAAAAGGTGCTACATGAACTAGTTTGTTATTAGGGCCCGAGCACCGACAGTGCAAGGACCATGCCACCCGATGGACGTGGGGGCACGCTCCGATATCCTTTTGTCGAGTCCCAAACGAACAACTCTTCTTGGGGGTGACGGGCCCGAGCATGACAGTGCAAGGACCCTATTGAAACTGTGTTAATTCTTCTATTTCTTCATAGAAAAGAATTGCTTTTTTGGGAAATTCATCAAACTCAAAAACCACCACCAGGTCTTTCCCAGATGCACATAAAAGCCTCTTGTGACTCTGCCACACTCAACTGGAAGTCTGCCATTTTGTTTTTGAAAATGAAATACAAAATCGTACTCCTCCTAGAGCTTTCATCAGATCAACTTCAAAATCAGTGAGTGTCATCTCAACAACATGGAGATTAAAAGCTGTTAAATGTTTGAGTTGTCGTCACACGGTGTGAAGGTGGCGTGGCATCAAATTCTGATGACTCGCCATCAAAACACAAGGTTGTTGTATCTCAGACATTCATTGTTCAATCTACTCCAAACTGGACGTATGACAACAGTCCTGGCCTGATGACATCTACACAGAAATCTTAAAATCACAGCGCCCCCTGGTGGCAACTGAAAATGTCTATTTTTTACATGTCTTACACTTTGATTTTTCCCTCCCCGTCCATTGACCACAAACATGTCAAACTTTGTCAAAAGGGTCTTGAGACATTGATGATGCACTCATATGGAGACTGTGAGTTTTCATCGATCAGTGTATTCGTGGCGTGGCGTCAAATTTCACCATTCACCCTGAAACACAAAATTGCTGTAACTTCAGTGTACATTGTTCAATCTTCCTCAAATGTCATGTGTGTAACGATGGCTTCTCCCTTTCACTCCCCTGCTCTCTCCTGCTCAGTGTGCTTGATGTTTAATTACTCCTCTGCCTCCTTTAGCAATAACGGTATGTGTAGTAAATGTAGCTTATTCACCAGTATGGAGGCGATGGAGACCATGGAGGGTAAATCTTTAGCTGATGTAGTTAGCCAGTCCCCGCTAGCCGGTGCGAGCCAAGTAGCTGTAGCTTCTCCAGCCCCCCCAGCAGCTCCCGAGCAGCCGGGAAAGCCAGGTCGGCTGGGTGACTGTGTGAAATAAGAAGCGTAGTCCTAAACCGAAGCCCCTGGTTCACCACCAACCTGTTCACGTCTCTGATAAATTTATTCCACTCAGCTACACACCCGCTGAGGAACAAACTCTGATTATTAGTGACTCTATTCTTAGAAACTTGAAATTAGAACCAGCGACCACAGTTAAATGTTTTTCTGGGTGGAGACCAGGAGTCAGAGTCGCAGTCTTACACGCTTCTCTGCAATTCTATTAGAGAAGTCACCTTCATGATATACTTCACCATATCCTATAGAAACTGTGTCTAACCCCCGACCACCTAAAATCATTAAATCAAAAGTAAGCAGGAGAGGAGTACATTCAAACTAATAAAAGTTAACACAACCAATATATCAGTAACAAAAAAAGAAGTATAAAATGCGGTTTATTAAATATCAGGTCACTCAATACAAAATCGTTACTTATTAATGGTGTTATTACTGATCATCAAATCGATCGACTATGTCTGACCAAAATCTGGCTGCAAAATAGTGAATATGTAGGTGAAATGAAGCAATGCCCCCCACCCATACTAATACTCATATTCCTCGAAGCATGGGCAGAGATGCATTTGAAAATCTTAAAATCAGCCTCATCCATCCAAGCCTGAAATCACATAAACCAATTCATCTAGCTATCATATATCGACCACCTGCCCCTTACTCATTTATTTATTTTAATACATGTCAATAACTATGCTTCTTTTTTCTCCCATAGTCTCTCTCTCTCTTTCTGTCTCTCAGGTATCGCTGACTCCAGAACTGCAGGACAACAACTATTATTATTATTATTATTATTAACAACAATACTTTATTGTTAGTAATTAATTATTATAGGAATTGTTGCTGCTATCAACAATAATCAATAACTTCTTTACACTGTTATTGTTTTCATTATATCTAGTCAGAGCTGAGATCTGATGGTGCTCAAGTGTTCCTGGTCTCCCTCACCTCTCTCTCCCACTCTCCTCTTTTCCACCCATCTCCCCTCTCTTCCCCATTTTCCCCTGCTCACCCCAACCGGTCGAGGTAGCTGACGCCATCATTGAGCCTGGTTCTAGAGGTTTCTTCCTGTTAATGAGTTTTCCTCTCCACAGTCGCCAAAGTGCTGCTTATCGTGAGAACTGTTGGGTTTCTCTATATTAAATAAGATGTTAAGGTCTTGACCTTCTCTGTAAAGTGCCTTGAGATAATGTATATTATGATCTGGCAGACTGGCACTATACAAATTTAATTTAATTGAATATAATTACAAACAAAAAAAAAAATATATATATATTGATAGGCAAAACAGGAAGTCGGTTATTTTGATTTAAGTGGCCTTTCTGTTGTATTTGAACAAACTCCTCCTAGAGCTTTAATCGGATCAGTTTTAAATTTAGTGAGTGTCCTCTCAACTTCATGGAGATTCAAAGTTGTCAAAAGATTTAGCGTATGCTAAACAGTGTGTAAGTGATGAATCACCAAAAAAAAGGGATTTATTATAATTCTGTGCTATGTCCAATCAGCCTCAAACCTCTTTCAAATGATCACAGTCCTGACCTGATCAGATCCATATGCAGCACCTGCTGGCGACAGGAAGTTACATGTTTTATACTTTGACACCCTGCACCTGGCTGGTTTACAATATACAGCTCAAATGGGCTCAGAATATTCATAACACCTTCATCGTTAGAATTGTGACTTTTTCCTCAAACGGATTAGCCACAGCGGTCTGGCAAATGTTGATGCATAATGTTTTCAAATCAAGATTGAGCTGTATTTGCTAACTTTTGTCACTAGAGATCAGTGTAAGACCAGGGGCCAACGCTTCCTCCTCAGAGCTGTAGAGAATTCTCTCTCCTGTTCTTCACATTGTTAACATTTGTGTTGAAAACTCTATTAAACCTACTGATGTGTGTCAATTAATATTGAGAGACAACTTTAGTTCATGTTAAGAGTAAGATGGCTTAAAAAAAGCTCTTTCATCATTTTAATAGAATCTGGTGCAGGACAAACCATCTTAATGTGTTATTATATTATGCAGTATATATATGCTCGCATTGCACAGCAGAATTTTTTTATGATGGTAATGAAACAGACACCATTGCTATTTTTAAATACCCTGGGATGCTGTATTACCCCCCCACTACACAGAGCTATTATTAATGTGTATTTTAATGTACAACAACGGCACGTAATTGTCAATATCTAATCATGAGTGATGTATGAGCTATTTCATTAGTTTGATATATTATGTTTATAATTTGTCATTTTTATATTTATATTTTTAGATAGTATTCAAAATAAATGTAGCAGGTGTGTTAATGAGGGGGAATACCAGGAAGCGACATGTTTTTTTTAGCAGCACATGAAGATAGGTTGCAGGAGAAGCACATGTATTTTTATTAATATAAATAGTATTATATAATATAATTAATAATCCTGAACGTGAATTTTGCGTGGACAATGGACTTCTTTAATTGTCTGAGTACAACCCAAATGAACTGGCACCAGTTTATTTAAACATCTTTTCACAGATTACTACAAGTCATTACAAGTCTCTGTGGTTGTCTGACTCGGTGCGCGCCGACAGAGCCACTATGCGACTATTAGAAAGGAAATGGCTGCTCACCTATCAGTCTCTTCTCTCCTCCTTCTTTGCCTCTATTTCTGCAGCCAAAAGCTATTTTTATCAAACAAAAATACAATCTTCCTTTTCCAACCCCAAAAAACTCTTTTCAATCTTTTCCAACCTCCTTGACCCCCCCATTTCCACTTCGCCTTCTGCCCTTCTACCAAGCCACTTTTTAAACTATTTTACAAAAAAGATAGATGACATACGATCATCCTTCAACTTACCTTCTGAAACTACCCCTCCATCAACAACATCTTCACCTTCTCATTCCTCTTTCTCCCCCCCTTTTCCCATTCAAGTTCTTACCCTGGTGGCAACTTCCGCCCGCCCAACCATCTGCCCCCTTGAGCCTATTCCTTCTCACACTTCTCACTTCCCTGTCAACCCACTGTTTCCCTAACTCTCTTAAGGATGCAAGAGTAAACACTCTTCTCTTGAACGTGCTATCTTTAATCAACTCTCATCCTATCTTCACAAGAACAACCTTCTTGAGCCTCACCATTCTGGTTTCAAGGCAGGCCACTCGACTGAGACTGCTCTCCTTGCTGTCTCTGAGCAATTCACACTATTAGAGGAGCCTCTCTTTGATCTGTGGTCATCCTTCTAGACCTTTCTGCTGCATTTGACATGGTGAATCACCAGATCCTTATTTCCTCCCTTCAGGATCTGGGTGTCTCAGGCTCTGCACTCTCCCTGTTCTCCTCCTACCTCAATGATCAACCGGGTAACTTGGTGAGGATCTGTGTCAGAACCTTGTCCACTCACTACTTGGGTCCCTCAAGGTTCTGTCATGGGTCCCCTCCTTTTCTCTCTCTACACCAACTCTCTCGGCTCTGTAATTCACTCATATGACTTTTCCTACCACAGCTACACAGATGACACCAAACTAATCCTCTATTTCCCCAATCTGAAACACAGGTAGCATTCATAAATCTCTGCTTGTCTGAATGACATCTCTCAGTGGATGTCCGCACACCACCTGAAAATCAACATTGACATGACCAAGCTACTTTTCTTTCCAGGGAAGGGCTCTCCCACCCATGACCCTACTATCACCATCGTCAACTCTATGGTAGCTCCCACCCAGACCGCAAGGAACCTGGGTGTGACACCTGACAATAAACTCTTCCTTACCGCCTACATTGCTGCAACAACCCGCTCGTATAGATACATGCTGCGCAACATCCGGAGAATACATCTCCTTCTCACTCAGAAGGCTGCACAAGTTCTAGTCCAGACTCTTGTCATCCCATGCCTAGACTATTGCAACTCCCTCCTGGCTGGTCTGCCTGCTAGTGTCAGCTAACCTCTGCTCCTCCACTCCCTTCACTGGTTACCAGTGGCTGTCCGCATCCGTCTCAAGACACTAGTACTTGCATATCATGCTGCGAATGGATCAGGCCCAGTCTACATTCAGGACATGGTTAAACCACACTCCAGCACGTCCACTCCACTCTGCATTGGCCATTCAACTTGCTGCTCCCTCAGGGCGAGGGACAGCTAGGCACTCAACGAAATCATAACCGTTTTCTGTCCTGGCTCCTAAATGGTGGAACAAGATCCTCATTGACATCAGGACAGCAGAAAGTCTACACATCTTTCGACTTAAGACACATCTCTTCCGACTACAACTTGGTTAAGAAGATGATGTCTAATAACCATCACCAACTCTGGTGTTTGTATAAAAAAAAATATGAAAACAAAAAAAAAAGTTTAGTTGCAATTATATACTGCACTTACATGTAGCACTTGTAGTTTGGCTTTTTTGAAGACTAATTGTAATTGCATGATTCTTGCTGGTCTGGGTTTGTACTCTCATGGTAGAATGCACTTGTAATAAAATGTAATGTTATTTGAGTGATTTAGAACCTTTTTACTCACCTGGTTTCTGGGGTCCCAAGGTACAGATAGAGGGACCTCACCCTGCTTACGAGAAATTATATACTTCCTGAAACAAGAGATATTAGAAGCATTTTGATACTGTGAGGTGACTGGCACATGACAGTTTCATTGAAACTTAGGAAAAACAAACCTTTGATCTAATGATCTAAATAAACTTAAACCCTGTCTGGCATTGGCCTAAAGAATTATACAGTTTGCCCACAGCTTTAAAAGAGCTCCACTAGCAGCACTGTAGACCAAAGACCAAAACATGTTTTGTGAAGTAAACATGACTTTGACCTTTGACATTTGACCAAACAAATCTAGTTATTTAATTATTAAATTCCTCTATTGTAATTTTCCAGTAGTGGCCTGCTTGAGCTGTCATTATGAGAAATGTACAACACAAGATGAGATGCGCAAAGCCAGGACATCTGGGTTAAAGTGACTGGAATTATCCAAATTCATGATTCAACATCATTGATTTATTACTAAATAAATGTGATGGTTTTTGTTTGTGTGAAGAGCGACTGAGACAGGTAGACACAGGAGAGAAGTTCGTCCCGCAGATTACAACTGTGTTTTGGGTTTCGTTGTTAAGATCAGTTCAACTCGTGAGTGATTACAAAAGAGCAGAGGAGCAGAGTCTCTTATTGCACTGCGTAATGTGCCTGGATGCAGTGGCACTGCCAAGAGGGGCGCTGTCAGAGCGGCGCTGCCAGAGGGGCCACCTAGATACAGTTAAGGCTATAATCAGACAATCCTTGGTGCATTGATGTGAAATAGTCAAAATAATGGCACCACTATTGATTTTATTATGTATTCTTTTTTTTGTACCATGTTCACAAGAATGAGATGGAAAGACAACCTAAAAAAATAATGTCTTGGCATAAATAAGTTAGTCACTTTTATGTTTTTTTTTTTAACATAAGACTAAAATGAATACTATTATGTGCTTGTTACAGAAATGTATATATAGCCTACCTGTCTAATCTGATCTTCTTCCTGGCTATGGCTTCTTGAAACCTCCTCTCCCCCTCCTATTAATGATAGACAGAGAGAAGAACACACAAAAAGAAGCAGTTTAGCACATTGTTGTGTTGTTATCAAAATGGGGCATGGTGAGTTGGGGGATTTACAAAAGATCACATCTTCAGTGGCTACATCCCACATTATCCATCGACCATTAGACCCAAGATGATTAGTAACATTTTCTCAGAGCCTGAGCCATACAGTGTGGTTGTGGCTCTTAATTTTATTTGCTTCTTCCTAAGCATTCCTTATGTTTAAAATAAGTACAAGTCTTAGTTGTTATTCTTTTACTGTAAAAATTGCATCATTGAGAAAACACTATAGCTACTTCCAAAAGGCAAACCAGCACATTTCCCACCAAATGTCACATATGCTGCTACTCTTGTCTGGTTTGGTTGAGTGATTTTTTACTATTATCTTTCAATGAATATAATAACCTCTAAATAAAGTAGAATTCACCCCGCAGCTGAATTGTATCAATACCAATGTAATAAAAGCTGTGTCAACGAACAAAAAGTTGCTCCTTCAAAGCTTTATTGTGTCCTAGTCATCAAATATTATTATCACTTGTCAAGTCAATTCAGTTTTATAGCTCTGATCTTTGTTCAACCAAACCCTCATAACTCTTCAATCCCATCTCTTTGAAACTAGTGTCACGGGTTACATCAGGGCAAATCCCTAGCTGTGTGTACTTTCAGCTTATTATGGTGGTTTTCTGGTCTGCAATTGTATCCTTCCAGTTCAGGTTCCATTATAGTATCAATGTTGTGTTTACAGCCTGGTACTCAGCCTCTTATTGGCCAAATATGTTTAATGTTTAATTCAATTCAAATTTAATGTTCCTCTCAGGAGCGTTGAAAAAAACACTTTAAACTGGACAGAGTAATATGGATTTACTCTTTCCTTATCTCACAATGCAAGGCAACAATAAAACTATAACCACTGCCAACAGGTGGTTAAATAAATAAATTATTAAATGAATGAAATCGTAAAAAAAAAGAATCAATTACTTACTGATTTTACAACTGATTGGATATGCATTTGTAAGATTTGAATTCAAAACAAGTATTGCCTTAAGTATAAACTTGGAAAAACCTAATGGAAGACATTATATTAAGTAAAGACATACAACATTCTTTTCCTCAGCCTTGTTTGTTACATATGCAAGTCAGAACACATTTTGTTTGTCATCACTTGCTTAGAGTCAGTAGAAATTTATTATTTTTCATGCCACCACAGAAAACTGCAACCTCAACAGACACTACAGAGAATAATGAATGGTGCTTTTCAGAATCACAGGATTATGTGCATGACTCTATCTGTAATATGACTATAGTTCATTATGCTGCTCAACTCACTAGGGGTTCAGGTCGTAACCATGGCAGCATACATGGCTTCCTGTGGTCATCAAGCACCTCAAAGGTCATGAAGGCTGAGTTTATGTGTCTGTTGGGTCCCTCCTCCTGGTAGGCCTCTGCTCGCACCCCCACCTCCATGCTGCAGGACACGTAAAATACTTATCTTGACCTGTTTTTCACCATGTGGATCAGTTCTACCTTCTGACTTGTGTATACAGTGATACCTGTTTTTAAAGGCGTTGTTGACTATAGACCTCAGCAGCAGGTTGTCTCCAACTTGAGAAGGACCTCTGAAAGTGAACATGTCAATGGTGCGAAGAGTCGGATGTGCCTGACACAGACGACTGTATAAAGAGAAGATCCAACAAGATAAAAAAGAAGATTTGAGGACACTGTCATGTACTGGTAAGAATGAATGGATTTAATCCAAGCTAAATTACATCAGTGGTTCGCAAACTATTTCAACCTCACTCCTACATGTGAAATTTATAAATCTAATGCAACGAGAATACATTTTAGTAAAGTAAAGGTAAGATTAAATCATATTCATATACATTAATTCTGTTTCCAGTACACAAGTTTGCCTTTCTGTTTGCTGGAAAACAGGGTTAGTAGAAAACAGCATGCTAATCTATCAACAATTTCAGCTGCCATATTTCAAAGTGCAAAGTAAGCTTTTCCTTTTGATGAACACATTTATGTCCAACACCCAGGTACATATGTGACTGAGCGTGTGTTTGGCTATTAATGTGTGTAACCTCTGTAACTCTGGTGGCATTTTGCGAGTGACTGTACCTGGCAGCAATCGTAGCTACATTCACCATCCAGGCCATGATCTGTCCTCCAAATGTATTCACCTGGTATCAGATAAACACAAGGGAGATTAGTCAGTGACAGTTCCAAAAATGACCCCTCAACACAATAACACAAAACTGATGAGACATGAGGTTTGTGAGTAAAAGCCTTCGTTTTGACAGAACATTGGATGTTAAAATTGTTGCACAACAGATAGATAGATAGATAGATAGATAGATAGATAGATAGATAGATAGATAGATAGATTACTTTATTCATCCCCGGAGGGAAATTAAGTCGTCATAGCAGCTGGTATATTTGAATACAATAAAATACAATACAATAGAATAAAAAATAAAATATTGAGGTAGAAAGAATAAAAACAGAAACACAAGATGAATAGGTAGATAAGATAACGTGCAGTGGCAATATGATGGTAATAGTACTGATGATATGATGGTAATGTTATTGTTAGACAGTATATAAAAATAGTAGTACAGTATATATATATACAATATAACATAATATATATTTATATAGATAGTAATTATACCAATATAATAGCAGTATATAGTAATAATGGCAGCAACAGTATATATAATAATAATAATAGTAGTAGTAATAATATAATAATAATAACATGTACATGTATAAATATGTGTATATAGACTTATATATACGAAGAATATACAGAGAATATACAGAGTATGATATAATATGATATGATATATACTATATAGTAGGGTATAAATATAAGTACTTGACTATACAATAGATTATATAATATACTATGAGTGTAAGAATATGTAGACAGAGTGTGCAAAAG
The DNA here is from genome assembly GCF_024713975.1 of Paralichthys olivaceus. NCBI lineage: Eukaryota > Metazoa > Chordata > Actinopteri > Pleuronectiformes > Paralichthyidae > Paralichthys > Paralichthys olivaceus. The sequence goes on along the minus strand of NC_091108.1, from coordinate 23,121,523 downwards.
ACAATATTATTGTATAAAATGGTCTGTAATATCAAAATGGTTTAAATTAACACATATCACAGAAGTAAATGTTCCAGTATATGGGGCGGAGTGTAGTACAGGGTACATGGTGCAAAGGTGACAGGTATATTAGTGCAGTTCTGTGATGGTGGCTCTGACAGAGGTAGATGAGTTATAGAGTCTTATTGCGGTTGGGAGGAACGATTTCCTGTATCGCTCCTTAGAGCAGCGGGGTTGAATGAGCCTGTGGCTGAAGCTGCTCTTTAGCTTGTCCAGTGTTTTGTGGAGGGGGTGAGAGGGATTGTCCATGATTGCCAGCAGTTTTGCCTGCATCCTGTTCTCCACCACCTCCTCCAAGGTGACAAGCTTAGAGCCAACCACAGACTCCGCTTTCCTGATGATTTTGTTCAGTCTGTTGGCGTCCTTTGTCTTGATGCCCGCACCCCAGGACACCACAGCAAAGAAGATGGTGCTCGCCACAACAGACTGATAGAACATCTACAGCATCTTGTTGCAGACATTGAAGGACCTGAGCCTCCTCAGGAAGTAAAGCCGGCTCAGGCCCTTCTTGTAGACGGCCTCTGTGTGGGTGGACCAGTCCAGTCTATTGTCCAGTGTGATACCCAGGTACTTGTATGCAGGTACCACCTCCACATCCGTCCCACTGATGCAGACAGGAGAGGGCAGGGGCTTGTTCCTCCTGAAATCCACCACCATCTCCTTCGTCTTCGCCATGTTGAGCTGCAAGTGGTTCTCCCCACACCACTTCACAAAGCGGTCCACCAGGTCCCTGTACTCAGCCTCCCCCCCGCCCTCAACACACCCCACAATGGCCGTGTCATCAGAGAACTTCTGCAGATGACACGACTCAGTGCAGTGCTTAAAGTCAGCAGTGTATGTGGTGAAGAGGAAGGGGGACAGTACAGTTCCCTGGGGGGCCCCGATGTTACTGATCAGACGATCAGACACACAATTCTGTAATCTCACAAACTGTGGTCTGCCCGTCAGATAGTCATCGACCCAAGTGATGAGGGGAGCACTCACCTGCGTGCCCTCCAGTTTGGCCTTCAGCAGTCTGGGCTGGATGGTGTTGAAGGCGCTGGAGAAATCGAAAAACATGATCCGGACTGAGGTGTTGGGTCTGTCCAGGGAGGAGTAGGCTTTCTGCAGCAGGTAGATGATTGCATCATCAACCCCAACATGGGGCTGATATGCAAACTGCAGGGGGTCTTGTGATGGGCACACCAGCGGTCTGAGGTGTGCCAATACCAGTCTCTCCATGACCTTCATGATATGAGAGGTCAGTGCCACCGGCCTGTAGTGCTCCAGTGCAGCAGGACGTCCTTTTTTGGGCACTGGGACCAGGCAGGATGTTTTCTAGAGCACTGGCACTCTCTGAAGGTGTAGGCTCAGGTTGAAGAGGTGCTGGAGAACTCCACAGAGCTGGCTGGAACATGCCTTCAGCACACGAGGGCTGATGTGGTCCGGTCCAGCAGCTTTCCTCTGTTTGAGCCTCTCCAGTTCTCTCCTCACCTGGCTGGCTGTGATGTGTAGTCCAGACTGGGGGGTAGGGGATGTCAGTGGTGGGTTTGAGGGTACAGTGGTCTTTTATTGTTTTTAATATATGGTGCTTAATTTTTTAACAATGGGATTAACTTTTGGCGCTGGTAAAACAGAAGACGAAACCTCATACACTTAATAAAAAGACAGATACACAAATGCATCACCTGATGGTTAGCATGTGGGGGTAGAACCAGCTCAACACTCTCCACCTTGGTCTTCTCTGCTGCCACTGCATTGTCTACTGCTGAGTTAACTGTGACACACAAGCATGTATGCATGCACACACACACACGCACACATGCACGCGCACGCACACACACATGCACGCACGCACACGCACGCACACGCACGCACGCACACACACACACACACACACACACACACACACACACACACACACACACACACACACACACACACACACACACACACACACACACACACACACACACACACACACACAAAGGTTAATAAAGATGATCACTGCAGTTTTAATGACACCATACTAACATTGGTGGAAATTTTTTAGGACTGTTTTTAGCATAGGATTAATTCACATTTGGTGCCCTGGTGTGTATCTGGTTTACCAGGAATGTGTGTGTGTGTGTGCGACTGAGTTAAGTGTGTGTGCATGTGTTTGTTTATGTTTGTGTGTGCTTGTATGTGAAGACACAACAGTGTGGCTAACTGTTTTTAATAGCTTAAAAGCATTGATAGAATTTGTACAAGCCTTCAAACGAACAACCTCAAGCAAAGTGACCGTTTTAAAGCCTTGATACTCATACTTAGTAATCAATTGGAGGCCTTAGCAACAGGTTCAACAGTGACTGTACCTGCACACTTTTTTGAGCTGTAAATGGAAGTATATGTTCCTTGATGAAATACAGAAATGCTTTAATATCACATTTATTACAAAATTTATTTAAAAAAAATATTTTTATTTATTGGTCAAATAGGCTCATAACACCACCCAGTGTTACAACCCATTTTGGACCAATGCTAACCTAGAGTCAACCGTTTGGGATGTCTCTACTTCACGACATTTATATAAAGTAGATATGAAAAAGTTAACAACCTCTAATTTAAGGTGGTCGCCAGCAGTGACTGATATTGAGTTGGAATCTGGAAAGCTGCGCTCATTCCCAAGTCCATCTCTTTAGAAGGCAATACGTACTGAGTTCTAAAGGCATTTTTGGAATTTCCAGGAAGAGGGAGTTCAGACTTAGGGATGAGGTTACACCATAATGAAGTCTGCTATCAAGTGTAACATAGAAATGTAGATCACACCTACCCTGCTGGATCGAGCCATGGGACAGCAGATCTCTGATGATGTCATCATGTACCATCCTCACCCTCCGTCTCTCAGCTGCTACGCTGTATTCAACCTGCTCTTTCTGAGTCTGAGGTACAATGGGCTTCAAGATCATCTGTAGGGGTAGCATCAGTAAATGTGACCATTGACTGTATCAAACACGAAAACACACACGCCTCATCCCACACATTTTTAGATGCTAGGAAGGTTCACACAACAGCCAGTTACCTTTTTTCCAGTGTTTGTGCGCTGGGTTACAAAAGTGGCATAAGCATGACAAACTCTCCAGTGACGGTCAGTGAACAGGTCCTCACAGCTCACTTGTATACCCACCTGACATGGAATATGTAAAAATGAATGGTCGGGACATAAGTATTGTATTTTGGGGTAATACAAATTCCAAGCTTGGCTGTAAAACAACACTATATAACAGGTACATAATGTGAACTTATCTGACCTCCATACTGGTGTTAAAGGCTCTGTTGACCTTTGCTTTGATGTTCACCACTTGACCCACACTGAACAAAGACACATAAAGTACAAGAATATGAAAATACACTGTACATACACATCCACACAATCTAGGCATTTAGAAGGACCCACACTTGTGTACACACTTACCTGATGGTTTGTTCAAAGTGGATGTCATCCATCGAAGCAGTGACACAGGGACTTCCAGCATGTCGCTCAGCTGCTCATATGAAACAGAGATATTTCACATACTGATTGTCTGGACTGTGGTTACACCACACAGTGGACACACTCTCCACTATATAATAAAAGCATTTCAACACAACACCACATGACAAATATTCTCTTTCTCTCACACACGCACACCTCACCTGAGAGGCAGGCAGTGGAGTCCATCCACTTGAGCAGTTGTCCCACGCTCAGCTCCTGACGATGGTTACTGTGACATGGCATCACTATCTGACTCATTTTCACCTCTGTGGGGTTCAGACTCTTTCCTTCTTCTTCCTCTTCCTCCTCTTCCTCCTCATCTTTCACCAGACCACCTGACATTCTAGAACTCATCTTTAAACCTGGGGGAAGTGGTAGAATGAATTTAGGCCTGTCTTGTTCATCAGATTTTTATTTTATATAGATTTTATTGAAGAGAATGGTCAGTACAGTATCAGAATACAACACAATAAATGTCTCCACCTTCCATTTTCGTAGTGAACAAAGTTCCCGATCAATTCAAACCATAGTGCAAGTGTACACATATAGGAAGTCAATGCCTGACTATGTAACTTAGTCAATAATGTCAAATATATTAAATTAGCATAGCAGAATCAAAAGAAATAAATAAACAAACAAACAAACAAAACAAAACAGACAAAAAACAAAAACAAATAAAAATAGAGGGAGACCGATTAATCAGTTAAATCGGTCTCCGGTCAGTAGTTCCTGACACCTAGGACGCTGCAACAGGAGTTGAGTATCGTTAAAAAACTGAAGTCACAGGGTTAGAGCACAGATGTCCCTAACGTGTGTTTGTTTGTGGCAGGCAGACAGTGAGGTATGGTGAGGAAAGTAAAAAAAACACTACAGTGACATTTCTCCAGGGGAGAGCTAGTTAACATAATTGATCAGCGGCTTCCAATGAGAATCAAATTTATCAGAGGAATCTCTGAGTGTGAACTTTATTTTCCTCAAGTTTTAAGAGGAACAGAGTATCGCACAGCCAGGCCTTAAATGAGGGTGGTAAGGGCGATTTTCACAAAAGCAGAATCTTCAAACGGGCATTCGGGCAATCAGAGAAGTAATGACATTAGCCTGAGTCGCCGTCGCTTTGATTTCATCAGGGGGTCTGCCAAAAATAGCCATATGAGGGGACGGACAGATCCTCAGCCACAAAACCCTTGGGATTGTATCAGAAAAAGACTGCCAGAAGTTGGACAATTTGGGGCATGACCAGAACATATGGGTCAAGTCACAAGGGGTCTGTGAACATCTATTGCATCCCTCATCTAATCTGCCCGGGTAGATCTTGGCAAGCCTGGCCCTACTGTAGTGAATTCTATGTAATACCTTGAAATGTATTAGGCTAAGTCTAGCGCTACTGGTGGAAGAATTGACCACTCACAAGGCTTTTTCCCAGAAGTCATCCGACAAAGAAATCTGCAGTTCTTCTAACATCTGACCCTAATTTTGTTAACCACAGAGTCTATAGATGGAGATAGGAGGTTATAAAAATAAGAGATATGTCAATTTAAAGGTGGTGCGCAATTGTTCAAAACTTGCAAATAAGCCACTTATGTACATATCACTCAAGCATCGGAGGCCATTCCTATCAAAGGGAGGGTCAATTTTAGCAGGCATGAATAAATAATTATTACAAATAGGAGTTGTCTGAGGGAGAGTAAGATAGCCGGAGTGACGCCTAATTTGTGCCTAGATTTTCAAGGTGCCAATCACTATAGGATTAGATGTGAAACTTGGTGGGGAGAAAGGAAGGCTACTATAAACCAGGGCCTGAAGCGAGGAAGAGGGACATGACTTACCTTCGATCTGGCACCAGTCACTCTGAGCTGAGGTGAACCATAGCATAACCTTATGGGCATTTGATGACCAGCAGTAACCAATAAGACTAGGTTACCTAAGCTTGTTTTGTCAGATTAAAGAAAATTAAAAGTGAAATGCTTAAGTCATCAATCTGCCCAGAAAATCATCTCGAGTGACAGCAGGCGACATGCTGACATTTCAACATTAACCATGAAGGTAAAGAGCCAGCGCAGTAACTTTTCTATTTTATCCTTCCTTTGAAATGCAATGTCCTCAATCCATGAGTCACCAGGTCACATCAGTTGAGTGTTCACATGACAATGATTGCGACATGCTGTAGTTTAGCTTCCTGTACAATGATTCATTTTCAGTTGAATGTTTCTTTTCTTTAAAAGCTGATTTGTTTTCGTCACAAGCTTAACCTACAAACACAGTGTCGAGGCAGTATTAGTTAGGCTCTAATATGTGTAAAGATGTGGAAAACATGGTAATGAATGTGTCATTGACAACGTTGTTACAGGCGCGGCACCGTGTGTGTAGCTACAGGTAACATACTAGACACATTTAAATATACATACTGACATTTCAGCTCCAATATTATGATGAATGTTGGTTGATCTACGCTAAAACCCCTCAATCCTCAAATCAGTGTCAGCTCTCCTGAGTTCAGAGTATAGCTTACTTCATTTTGCATGACAGTCTGACTCTTATATTGATGGAAGTAAATACAGGACACATGCAGAGCAGCGGTTGACATCAACAGCACAACTTCTGACAGCAGCAGTGAACTGGTCGTTAACCCAAACCTACTGAAACCCGACGCTACTAAGCTATGCTAACCATTAGCTAGCCACGTAACTTAATGTTTGCTAACTTACTTCAAAAGTCTCCCAAAGCTCTCTAGTTAGTAGCACAAAAGACAAGTTATAGTCTGTAGTAACCATCATGCACACACATAACTAGCTGTGTTAGCTAGTTCAAGTGGTTGCTAATCTTAGTGCCATCTCGCTTAGTAAAAAGTAACATTAAGCTCTTTACCTTTAAGATTATTTACACACATACAGCTGGCAATTATGTCAAGTCAAACATACACAGCATGATCTGTCAAATGTTATTCCGGTGATCCCTTTCACATTAAAAGCCTTGGTAGCCTACTGTGCTGGTGTCTACATTGTCAGAGGAACCAGCCAAATGTGAAAAAAATAGGGTTAAGGGGACACTGCAAAACTAAGTGGTAAAAAAGTATGTTAAATAACATTTGAAAGTTTGGTATGATTTTATAACCTGCATGAGCCTCCTGAAATTGAAGATATAGATATATATACACTTCAGCATCACAATTACTCCAAATAAACGGGGGGAATGGAACAAACTACAACAAGAATTAAGAATATAACAATAAGTTAAAAAGGAAAAAAATAGATTTACAGCAAAACAATTGGACAACCAGTCTGAAACTTTAGAGTGGTAAAGGCAAAGCACACTACTTCCGGTATTTGTATTTTATAACTTTGGAAAACTCTACAAAGTTGTTTTCATTTTGGAAACAACTTTGATAAACCCTGACAAAGATCTTACTCACCTGATTATGGTCACCTGTGAGTGTGTGTGTAGTGATCGTCTTCTGGCTGCTCTTCGTCTGTGTGTCTGTGAGTGTCTGTGAGTGTGTGTGAGAGCGTGTGTTTGTGGGCGTGTATCGACTTTACGTAACTAAGTTGTGATCCACCCTATGGCTCCATCTCACCAGGTTAACAGTCAGCTTGCACAACAAGGGCTACACTTTTTATAAATTGAATGCCACATTATAATTGAAATGGAAAACGAAGTGAATGGTTTGATTATTTCCTCTTTGATGAAACATGAATGAAAAGAAAAGGAATTTATATGAATTGATCATAACAATGGCAATTTAACACAGTGAGTCAATAGCAGATTCCTATTCTGTTTATATGCACATTATAGGGGATTTTTTTATTACTGCAGAGTAATTAGACTAAAGGAATTATTATTCTCTGGAGAACATAGTTATGTCAGACTTGTTTCACCATTCTCAACCAGTCATAACGTGTTTCACAGCCCATCCAGGATGCTGTCACTTTTTCTCCCAAAGAATTGTTTTCCTCACTGAGCTAGTCCTCACATGTCCTCCATGGACACAGCGAACGCTGGATGTCTAAACATATCTGCAGGAGACTGTCGGGAATGGATCAGAGCCATTTCCTAGGTGGACTGATAAAAAAGCATGATGTGAATTATGAATGAGAGCTTGTAGAGGACAGGGTTGATTTGCACTGTAATATGCCATTTCTAACATTTACTATGTTATGTTAGTGTTTGCAGGCTGCATTTGTGTCATGATTTAGGAAGCACTGGATTATTAACACAATATTATCATGTGCGTATATAGCAAAACTGAATCTGATTAGCATTAATAGAATAACTTAATCTTCATTTTATGTACTTGGAATTACTTTATCCAATTAGAATTATCGCACTGCGGTTGTATGCCACCACCAACCCGTTCAGTTTTCTGTTAACATATCTTCTATATTCTACATTATGTTTTTCCAGGTTCATATGTCACCATGAAAGGTAATCAATTAATCTTTGAGTCCAAGTGACAAATTAAGTTAAAAAAATTCCCTCAAGTAGTCTTGAGATATCACTTTCAAGAGGCCAAAAACATTATTTGAGGCCACCATCACCTTGACCTTTGACCTTCAAATTCTAATTAGGTAATCCGTGAGACAAATTAAATTGTGCCAGATATAATGAAATTCCCCTATAGAAGTCCTGATATGTCACATTCACAGAAACGTGAGGTCACTGACCCCTTACCTCCAGGCACCAAAATCTAATCAATGCATATTTGAATCAAAGTGAACGTTTGGCAGTGGCCCACTGAAATCACATTACAATTAAACAATAAATGTATGTATTCTAAATAAGCGCTAAGGAGCACTTCTGTCAACAGGTGAAAAACCTTACCCCATTTGAAATTATAAATGACATACACTTTTATTAGACAATTGTTTACTCAGAAAGATTTTCGAAAGAAAATGATCAGGTCTTTAGAGTTTAAGTAAAACGTGTAACTAAAATATTAATATTTATTTAAATTGTTATGTGTGCATTTGTAAAATTGGTTTAAATGTGTTTATTGCTGCACATTTGTGTGTGGATTGAAACATGTATTTGTGAGTACTATAAATTATGCACAAATCACATGCACAATCTTAACATATTTGTAAAAGTAGTTTCACACAAAAAGCCATAGAAACAAATAGATACAAACTAAGAGTGACAGTTTTATTGGCTGAACTTTAACAGGGTTGGGGCAAGTTTGTTTAATTAGAAGCTGTAGTTGCAGTCAACTTTTCTTGTCCAGAAATCAGAATATGCCATGAAGCAGGTCATTGATCGTCTAAAAGAAATACGTTTTTTTATAGTAAGACACTGGTTTAGATCCCAGATAAATACAAAGGCACATGCTTCAGAGGTTAGCAGTCCTACACAGCTCCGTGCATGTACAGGGCCAGGAACTTGCTGAATGTTTCAGGGTTGTATCCCGCTAGACCAGCCGGTACCTTTCAGGGAGACACAAGGGAACAAATCAGAGTCACTACAACTTTACACCACTGCTCTCCCCTTCTCCTTTTCAGACAAAGTCAGCAGCAGCTCAGACATGAACTGCGGAGGATGTCCGCAGAATTGAGTTTGAACATTCTCTGGAGTAAGCCTTTCACACAAAAACAAAGCAGCAGGAGATTATCCGCTAAAACACATTCCCAGCAACACAGGAATTTCTTAAGCATTAAGGTGAGAGATGGCACAGCAGGCAGAGACAGGATGCAATGTGTAGCAAACCCATTTGGTTTTTGCTTTGCTGTTTCTCGTTTTGTCCACCAGAGGGCAGCTGGCATAGTTTACAGGTTAATTGTGAAAAACATATATTTGATTTAGATGCATTTGACATGATTTCTTTATGTATACATTTAAGAATATGGAATTTCATCTGCTTGTGTATGTACATTTGTGCCCGTTTTGGATTTGGAGTGATTTAAATAGGTCTAGTGATATTTTATTTTGAAAAGCACTATTTTTCTATTTCCTTCCTGTGTTGCGTTGCGAGGGAATGAATGAGCGGTACAAGTTACGGTAAACAAGGAAAATAAAGAAATAAAACCGTAACGGCAACTAAGAGCATGTTTTAGCAACCCCCCGAGGAGGCACAAGGTTGGTGTGTGTTGTGTGCTTATGGTGATATTGCATTAATTGCTGATTTGTGTTGGAAAACTGTGTTTACTTTGTCCGCCTGTTTATTGCGATGTAAAATGGAAACAGAAATGTGATTGTTTTGTTTTCTTTATTTGTTAGTTCTCACGTTGGTTTACGGAGCTGATTTTACTGGAACAGCAATAAATATTAAAACCATCAGTCGAGTCTCACCATCTTTCGGAGGGTATGCTACACAATGTATTAATTCCACTGCAGCGATCACATGTTTTTGTTAACAACACATCAACACTGACAATGGCTCGTATCACCAAAGTCTTGACATCTTCGTCTTTGTTTTCTATGAATATGGCATTGTTTTTTCACCCTGTCATATTTGTATTATTTGTTTTTTCAATTTCTGCATCTGGTGCATGTAGGGGTGCACCGATCAATCGGCCGCCCGATCGATCGACGCCGATTTCCTTAATTTTGCGGGATCGGCGATCGGCCGATTCTTTAATGTGAAACCGATCTTATCTAACGATCTTATCTACCTCCGCAAAGGTCTGAAAGTCAGCCACTGTCCCCTTCTCCTCTGCCGTGAGAGAGGGCTGACTGACAGGCCCGCCCACCAGGTCACGTCTCTACGACGTAACAATAGTCATCCGGAGCACACTCAATCAAGCATGTCGTCGTCACTGTGGGAGAATTACACAGTAAAAGAAGGAGAGCAAAGGATCGCAATTTGCAATAAATGTAAGGCCGAAATAAGTCGTGGAAGCTCCACAATCAAATCATTCAACACAAAAAACCTCATTCACCATTTAAGAAACCATCACTCCGCCGAGTATGCAGCATTTGAAGCTAGCACTCAAGCTAAGGCTAAAGCAAAAGCTACCGGGAGCAAAGAGCCAGGCTGCGGTCCGCTGTAAGCGCTTATGAGCAATGAAAAGAGCAAAGCTACTACGAGGAAACTTATGGAGTTCATTGCATTGGACGACCAGCCATTTTCGGTTGTTGAGGACCAAGGTTTCAGAAACCTGATGCAGCACTTGAGCCTACGATATGATATGCCGAGTCGGAGATACTTGTCAGACGTTGCATTACCGGAGTTGTTCGGCCAAGTTTCGAGACACACCCGCAGCCTGCTAGAAGCCGACGCAAAGACACTCAGCTTTACAACAGACATCTGGACTTCTAATGTAAGTTTAATGTCCATGTTGCGCAGTGGATAGACAAACATTTTGAACCTCAGCAAGTACTACACTGCAAAGAAATGCCAGGGTCTCACACTGCTGCCAACTTAACAGCAGCGTTTAAGGCTATGTTGGATGAGTGGGGAATCGGTCATGCAAGAGTTCACGTTGTTTTACGGGACAACTCTCGTAATATGGTCAAAGCACTGGATGATGATGCCAACTTGAAAAGTTTGCCCTGCCTGGCACACACACTGCAACGAGGGACAGCAAGCGCAGCGCAGCATCACAGATATTGTGGCAACGAGAAGGAGAATTGTCAGGCATTTTATGCATTCATCGCTCGCCTATTCCTGACTCTACGACATACAGACACAGTCAGGTCAGCCGAGGAAGCGACTGCAACAAGACGTTTCAATTAGGTGGAACAGCACGGTCTGCATGTTGCAGTCGCTGATGGAGCAGAGACGTGCATGCTGCTGAGTACGAGTTACCAGTCACACTCACTGCAAACCAGTGGGAGCTAATGGACAATGTGCTGACCATCCTCACACCTTTTGAGGAACTCACAAAGGAGATCAGCTCATCAACAGCTACAGCAGCAGATGTCATTCCAGCGATCACTGCACTCAAACGGCTTTTGGAGAGGCAAGCAAACACAGACCGTGGTGTGGGTACAGCCAAAGCCACACTGTTGGAGGCTGTTGTGAGAAGATTCAGCAATATTGAGCATGAGTCCCTGTACAGCTTGGCCACTATTCTTGATCGAAGGCAAGTAACTATGAATATTGTATTTTCTAGCCATAATTACTATTAGCCTACTACTACATTTACAAAACCAAATTAAAAATTAAAATTGCTTTATTGATATGTTTTTCTTTATTTACATGCAGGTCATAAAAATTGATAGTGTATACAAAACACAATGATTGACCCATCTTTCTTTGTTTATGCAAAACAAGGTACAAGAATCGCTACTTCTCAGCAGAGGTGAAGGATGAAGTGAAACAGCTCCTTTTGGCCAAATTTGCAGAGGGGGAGACCAGACACACACCTGTGGATGAGAGACCTGTCGCAGGAACATCCACTGAACTGGGACCTCCTGACATAGATGCACCTGCAGCAAAAAGGTGTAGTCTACTGTTTGCATTTCACAATGAAATCCTGAAGGAGAACATTGAGAAGGAGCAACAGCTGGCCAGCCCTTCAGCCGTGCAGGTACAGAACTACCTATCTGAGGTTCCCATCGACAGCAGGCCAAACCCATTGGCCTACTGGAGGCTCAACGAAAAACGTGTCCCTCATCTTGTTCCACTTGCCTGAGCCTATCTCTCTGCCCCATGCACAAGCATTGAAAGTGAGCGTCTGTTTAGCTTGGCTGGACATGTAGTAGATGAGGAAATAAGTCGCCTGTCTGGTGAAAAGGCAGAAATTCTTTTGTTAATCAAGAAAAACCTGCCATCTATGTACAAGTGACTGCAATAAGTCTGTGAGAACAACTTACCTGTGCCATGTTAATTCTTGTTATTACCTGTTGACTATTGAAAATTACACATGCTGCACTTTATTTTTTGTTGAATGTTTTACTTTTAGGAGATTTTGGCCTGTAAGCTGTTGCAGGTTATATATTTTTAGATTAATATTTAAATAGCCACAAAGTTGCTGCATTTGGGCATTTTTTCTATCTGCACTACAAGGAAACCAAAAACTCAGGACACTTTATTGGTGGTTGAAGTTGTTTTGATAGTTTGTCCTGTAAATTGTTGTAATTTATTCTAAGTTTAGTATTTTATTAACTACCTCAAACCTTGTGATTTCATTTATTTGTAAAAGCAAAATACTGCTGTGCACTTTATTTTTGGTAAGAGGCTTAAAACAGGTCTGCAGTGTAACCTGTTGCACAAGTTTTGTCTGTTTTAATATGTGAAAAATGACAGATTAAAGGAACTGATGAGGTGGTTCTCTCATATATAACTGAAAACAATACAGCAACAATACACAATGCTGTATTGTTTTCAGTTATATATGAGAGAACTACCTCATGTGCAACAAATTTTTATTGTATTGTTTGTTTTTCAATAAAATAAGATTCAAACATTGAAGGTGTATGCTGTCAGTTATAAAAAAAATCGGTATCGGCCAAAATCGGAATCGGCAGGTCAGGCTTTTTGAAAATCGGTGATCGGCTGAGTTTTACTAAGGGGCTGACCAGAGAAACTCATCAGAAAGTCCAGAGGCTTGCACTCACTCTCAATGCAGCTATGCAGGAGTGGGAGAACAGCTGGTGGGCCGTGCCAAACATGCACATGTTCAAATTAATTTTTAGATTAACTGTGAGGGAATCAATGCCTTCGTTTCCTAAACCATTAAAAATCAGAAGATTTTATAGCCTGAAGCTAGTACAAGATCAGCTTTAATGATAGAATATGGCGTAAAAAACTTGGGCATTACCTTCACTTGTTTCTTCTTGATCAGTGGTCGGACTTTTGCAAAATCATATAGATTTACATCTTCATCAAGCCACACCTGCAAGGGGCAGACAGATTTTAATACAATTAGGCACATGGACATGGAAAAGAAAAAAGGGCTTTTTAATGTGATGGTAATTTTTGACTGTCATTATAAGTTAAATGACAGATGGATCAACTGTTGATGGCAATTTGTTATGAGGACAAGATTCTATAAAATAATATTTAGTTTAGTGTTAATGTGACAATGAAATTCCATTAAAAAAATACAAATGGTTTACAAGTTGTGCTCCAGAAACAAAATGATGAAAAACTAATTGATGGACATCAGCCGAGGGGATAAAATGGTAAAACTTTCAGCAATTGTCATGTGGACATGGAGAAGACAAGACATTCACTTTTAGCTGGCTAAACATTGTGAATCTTAGATAAGTAAACTGCTCAAAAAAAATGAAGGGTCACTCATTATCTACTCATCACTATGCCGATGGAGGGGTGGAGTGTTTGATTACACAAAACACTTCAGGAGTATCAAGGGTAAACAGCGTTCAGCTGAATCCAATACAATTGAAGTCAATCGCGACCTCTTCTTCAGATGTAATGCCTCCATGCTGTTGGTGTGGTGTCATCCAAGTGTCCGCAAGCCCCGACATTCATATTCGACTCAAAACAAGGTCATTTACACAATGTTTTAAGTCTAAATGTTATGGAGCCAAATGCAGGCCAATAGTTTTGATCATTTGAAAAATAAATTTAAACTGAAAGTCCAAGTTTTGATCTTGAACTTTGAAAAATACAAAAACAATGTATTCAAATGTTTTTGGGGTTAAATATAATTTTGATTCAGTTCTGTAGTAGTTTTTAATAAAATATTTACATACATATTTTACATTTTACATATTTTGATATTTGGTGTTGTATAGTTTTCAGTTGCAGATTTTGGATTTTCAGATTGAGAACTTACTTTTTTAGCATTTCAAATCAGTGTAAATTACCTCGTTTGCGGACACTTGGATGACACCACACCAACAGTATGGATGTTAAGTTTTTTCTGTTGTTTCATTAGGTCCCGTGGGCTAAATGGTGTTTACCCCTGAATCACCTTATGTGTTTTGTGGACTGAAACACTTCACCTACCCCTCCATCGGCTAACATTACATTAGGCACATACATAATAATAATACTACTGGTAATAATTATGAATAACTATGATAAGGGAAAAGAAGAAATTGACGATCAAGCACCTGGTTCTTGATGCCTTCATTTCCTGACAGATCTGTGGTGTTGAGCTGGAAAACCATAAACTGGAAAATTCTACCATTGGTCCCCACTGCCTGTACTGTTATAGGACAATCTAATACCTGCTGGGGCTGAGTCTAACACACACAGACCACACACAATGACAGAGAGAGAAGTTAAATTATGTTTTTTTGCAGAAGAAAAAAAAGATATATCTCAAGTATTACAGTATAACTGGTGAGAGTCCACGTCCTTACCCCATACAGTTTGTGTGCATGGGCCAGAGCATTTCCAAAGGTGAACATGAGCATGCTGGCTCTGAACTTTTCTGGGCGGAGCTTAAAGTGAGCATCAGATCCCTCCATGAAGTAAAGTGTGTGGGCATGAGGGTAAGGGTGGTCCCCCCTGAAACCTGATCGGATGGGAGCGGTACAATTTAATAAATCAAACTCAACAGTAGACGAAATGACACTCCTTGTTCTATGCTCAACCTCTCTTATTAGTCCATGATGAGGACATGGAGGACTTGGACTCTTCTCACCTGTGCAATTCACCTCGTCTTTGTAAACATGTACTTTCTGCAGGTCAATGGTAGGGGAGACTGGATAGAAGGTTTCCAGCACATGATCTGCTGTGTCCTCAACTTCCTGTTTCCCAGACACTGCTGGGAGAGGATCCATGGAGCTGTGCAGTAAACCGTTCTGACCCCTGATCTGGAACAAGTCGTCACCTGGTATCCAAGAAGTTGAAATTCATTAGAACGCATACATTCTAATTTTTTGGGGGGGGGGGGGGGGTACCCAGCAGAGTTAATACATCACTTTCTCCCTTTGTCTGCTGCACTCGGCTGCTCCACCTCTCGTCTGGATAAGGCAGATTTGTTGCTGTTGTGAACCACCTGCTGCGTTGTGCATAATACTAAACTACGGTGCCAATTCTCCAGATTTTATATGGGTCATATCTGAAAACGGCTTTAGAGTCTGACTGAAAGAGCTGAACTATTGGATAGACTGCCACAAACAATCAGTTATATCCCCAGAGTAGATATACCAATATATATCGCAATATAATATAATATAAATATTTTTTGTTGTTTATGTACAATTTTTTTTTCTTATGGACAAAACTGATTTTACTTGGTTGTACAATCATTGTGTGCCACTGCACTTTACCTATAACATTTCATACAAACCACTACAGTAATAAGGTGTATATATTGTACATACTTAAAAAGAAGTATTCTATTGCCTTTTTATATTTCTTTTGTGCCCCTTATTTTGAGTCTAGAGCGAATCAAACAAACACAAAGTAAATGTTGATCCATCATGTCGATCCATGTCATAATAACTTGTGATCCATGATGGTGTTTATTGTTAAAGTGTAAAGAGAGCTCAGGTCAGAGGAGGAGTGAGGAGGAGTCAGACTCCAACAGAGCCTCCCACACAGGACGACCAGACCTTAATTGCTTGCGTCTGTCCTGAAACAGTGCTGGTTATAATTATTCTGTGGTGGAAACCCACTTAAACTATGAACTTAGCAGAAAACATGATAATGTTCAGTCACTGTATCAATGCAGAGTTGTCCTCTGTGCAGGAGCCCAAACATTAATACATGTGCTGCTGCTGCTCCTCCTCCTACATTCTGTGCTGTGTGTGCATCAGAAAACACCTTCTTATGTATAATACTGCACCTCTTTTCCATGTAGCTGCCAATGAGTACTTCTCAGCAAAGATCCTCCTTCCAATCGCAGGGTGACTGGACTGTAGAGTCGCACACAGGTGGATCAGGTTAGTGAGCAGAGTGTTGCTGGGGAGGAACACAAACAAACAGTGAACTGAGTTCTCCATCAGCATCAGATGGCCAGACATTAAAATGTTGATTTCAAGTCAATTACTTACAACACTGTCACTTATTATAACCTTGAACCAGACAAAGGATGTTAGTCATCAGTCATCTGGATCTAAAGTTATCAGAGAAACACACTGAACAAAGACTCACTGCCCCCCGAATCTCATCCCCTCAGAGATATGCTGTGTCCACCGTAGGGTTTTTCGATATAACGGTACTAAATTGGTGCCGGGGTACTGATGCATTTAAAATGGTATATACAGCGCTTGGATAAGACCGGTACTTTTTTTTTTTACGTCGCTGCGTACCAATTTAAGCCGAAGCGAGCAAGCCGGGGCGAGCGAGTGAGCGAGCAGCAAACGGAGCAGGAGTCTGGCGAAAGAGAGAGATAAAGGAGAGAAAGAGAGAGAGAGACCGGAGCAGAGAGAGAATGGCAGCTGCTGCAACCATCACCACGCAGCAACTCGTAGATAAACCAGGTGCACGAAGTGCTACATGGAATTACTTCGGCTTGAAAACAAATGAGCACGGTGAAGCCATGTGTGGCCAAGGGTGGAAACA
Source organism: Paralichthys olivaceus (assembly GCF_024713975.1). Lineage (NCBI taxonomy): Eukaryota > Metazoa > Chordata > Actinopteri > Pleuronectiformes > Paralichthyidae > Paralichthys > Paralichthys olivaceus. The sequence continues at coordinate 23,104,610 of NC_091108.1, read as the reverse complement.
CTTCCATCTTGACAAAACAATTGAAGGAAAAGAACCCAGACCTGCACAAGGAGTTCAGAGAATGACAGGTAATAACTTACATACCCATGAAAAAAAGCCACATTCAGTGCTAAAAGCAAGCAACGCCAGCCCCCTTCACTCTCCACAAAAGTAGCGCTGGAAAAAATGTAAGCCTGTCTTTGTGGTATTTTATTTGATTCACTGATGCATAATGTTATGGTTCTAAGATTTTCTATTAAAATAAAGTCAATAATGACATTTTTTGTGTTCGCTTTTTATTTGGAAAAGTACCGATGTATGTTGGTACCGGTACAACACTAGTCCACTGAACAGTGTCTGAAAAACATATTTTTTACATGTAGCTGTTGATTTCTGTTTTATTTTAATTTAATTTAATCAGTGGGTCTGTTTGTTTTGAAGAGGAGGAGACCTCTGACATGTTGTGTCTTGGCAAAATATAAATGAATTGCAGTTACACCTGTATTTTGGTTTTCCGGGCCGTTCTTCTGTTGTGTCCCAGAAACGGGCATGTTTGATGGCATTCTGAACCCGTTGATCCTGATCTGGTATTTGATTGGCAGGACTCTTGGCCACTGAGATGAGCTGAGGGGGCAGACCAGAGATCAGCTTTGTTTTGGTCAGCCACAGAGCCTGTCGCACACCTGAGAGGGAGAGAATGGGGGACAGAGGGTCAAGTCAACTCTTGTTACATTCAGGTTGGATTTATAATCATGTCAACGTTATGCATGATAAAAAAGTATAGAATTCAGTCAAAATCCATTCATAAAAATCTCAAACATACAAACTCATAGACAGGTTTTTATTACCGAACATCCATGCAACATATACCCAGGACAATTTCAGCTTATGTATATATGGTGGTTTCTGTTATTAGCTTAACAATATAAAATGTGCGGAGGTGGGCAGATCAATCATCCTCCAATCATCATACAATCCAACTCAAATCTCAATTTAAAACTAACACAGCCTTCCTAAAACCAGTCAGGAATATGAGATTCAATAAGCGCATCGGCCGCGATCACGTCATTATTATTACAGTATTGATAGTAATATTAAACATGAATACTAGTAAGCGCTGGCCACTTTACCTTCCAGTGCACTGGTCCTCTGGTTGTAAATATAGCACGGTTTCTCTTTGTACAGTGGCATGTCGTGAGGCGGAGGAGATCTGTAATATCTCGGGTCCTTGTAGTCCCTCTCCCACGCCGGGAACACAGGCCTAGCCAACCCTGGAACATAGTGCATCCTATCCGCGTAAGTGACCATCTCCAGCCCGGGGATCTCCACTCTCTCCCTGGGTTTACGCGCACGGGGGACCTTGGCTGCCAGACGGCGGCTGAAACAGAAGAGTCTCCGGGCCTCTAAGCGACTGGCTCCCCCATGTGCAGACAACTGTCTCAGTTCCTTTAAGGTGGTGGTTTGAGAAAACGGCGACAGAGCCGCCTTGAACCACCGATACGTTTCGGGAAGCATTGGTGTAATTCTTGATAAAAATCTCAAGACTGAGGTTGACCTAGTTGTTGCTCATCAAGAGCAACTATAGGGTGCTGCCATATTGAATACTCACGTTCTTCTTCTGCGGTTTTACTTCTTCTTCATTTAATGGGAATTGCGGCAGCCTGGATGCTGCCCTCCATTGGTCATTTGTAGAACTCCATCGGTTGAACTCCATTAATGCCAACCCCTTGGTGGGAGACATTAATTAGTGTGGTAGAACATACAAGCGATATTCTCCAGCTTGTCCTGTGTTCTAAAATGGGACAGTGTTTAGTTTAAAAATACATACAGGTAATTATGTCTGATCTACTGAGTGAACCATATGGCTTTCATACTACCACAGTAACACAAACTGCAGGATACCAGTTCTTTGTGAAATAGTAGGTATTTATTTAATCAATAAACAATAATAAACATGTCAGTCATTTACACAAAAACAGATAGCCAACAGTATATTGCATACTGCACAAACTAACTTAAAAAACTAAACTTAGATTACTAAATCAAAATAAATTATACAAAAATAATAATTATCAGCTGATTGATAAATAATGTAAATTATTAATAGTTGTTGCCCTTGAGCTCAGAGAGTAAGTAGAGTATGCATCATTAGACTACAGACTGAGTCTGGTTACTAGTGTTTACCAAGTACACATTCCTGAAACATATACAGTGCTATTAACAAACACTATTAAAGGTACAGTGTGTAGAATTTTGTGATATCTAGTGTTGAAATTGCATGTTGCAGCTGAATACCCCTCACCTCACCCTCTCCTTCCAAAAGTGAAAAAGAATCTGTGGAAGCCTTCAGTTATCATAAAAACTCAGTTTGTCCAGGCTGGACTAATGTAAAAAACATGGCTCCATAGAGATGTAAATATAAAGTATTTAAATATAAAAGGCCTATTCTGGGGTAAAGTAAACTACAATTCATCCAATTTAGATGAAATTAACTAGTGAAAACATCATGAGGATTATTCTACATTGAATATCTGCCAATACTTCCCTTTCACCTAAATCTTACACACTGGACCTTTAAGACAAAATGAAAGGAGGTGCCATATACTGCTGGATATCTAATGACTCATACTCTATACATCCTGCTAGCCACGCCTTTCTGCTGTACCAGTGACGGGAAAATCCTCAGGTGTACGTTTAACCTTTTTCGCTGGCTTGTTGGCTGATTTTAATATCAGGTTCATCTGGTCCAATTTCTTTAATTCGCAGTTTTTCAACCAAAGTTCTCCTCTCGAATGGAGGTTGGAGAAGAGATTGTACCGAATCTGGCAGCTGCGATGCTGTTTCGTGCGTACCTGTGGCATTCATTGTCATAGGTACCATCTGATTTTCTCCACCATGACACTGAGGGACCGGGCTTGGGGCGCAATCATAAGTGCCCTTTGGGCATTATTTTTGATGATGTTGATTGGCCAAATTTACTTTGCCATACGCATATCTTCCCCAGCAATAGTCCCTTATTGGCTACAACTCTGCTCTGCTTTATAGACGACTTTTCTAGTGCCCCTTAACTGACTGTGTGTTCGAACACTTGTTTAAATAATTTATCATAGCTAATGTTAGATTTTTAAAATAAAATAATAAATCAAATACTGCCCTAGTGCCCTCTATTGACCAACCGCCACTGCTGGTGCTCAGTCCCCAATGACTTCCTCTTAGACTCCAGAGCGGATGACAACTTCATCGATACATCTCTGATTCTCCAGGCCAACATCCCCAAGGAAGCCTTTCCTCTCCCCGCAAGGTGAATGCTCTAGATGGCAGGTTGTTGGCCCACCAGGCTAATCAAATGGAACTGATGCTGTCAGCGAACAACCATGAAAAGCTAAAGTTACTGGCCATTCCCTCCCCTCATGCCCCCATAGTACTTGGTCAGCCCTGGCTGAAGATGCATAACCCTCACATTGACTGGTCCACCTGTTCCGTTATCAGCTGAAGCCCCTTTTGTCATCACAAATGCCTGCAGAACGCATAGGCCCCCTCTCAGAACTGCCCAGCACCTACACCAGAGCCTCATGTTCTCACCCTCATCCCTCCTGAATATTACAATCTAGCGAAGTTTTTTTGTAAATTGAAGGATTAGACTCTGCCTCCACACAGGAGGACTGGGCTATAGATCTGCTACCTGGCGCCCCCTCCCGTCTCGTCACCTTTACAATGTCTCCCATCCATGGTTGTTCAATTAAATTAAATTTTATTCAATTTTATTTTTATAGTGCCAATTCATAATATACATGATCTCAAGGTACTTTACATAGAAGGTCAAGACCTTAAAATCTTATTAATATAGAGAAATCCAACAGTTCTGACAATGAGCAGCTGGGGTGGCTGTGGCTGAAGGGTAGAGTGGTCATCCTCCAACCATAAGGTCAGAAGTTCAATCCCCAGTCTTCCCATCTGCATGCCAAAGTGTCCTCATTAACAGGGAGAAACCTCTAGAACCAGACTCAATGTGGGCGGTCATCTGCCTCGACCAGTTGGGGTGAGCAAAGAAAAAGGGCAGGAGGGGAGAGATGGGTGGAAAAGAGGGGAGAGAGAGTAATAGTGGGGAGGGGGGGCTTATTAACCTAATTATTATTGATAACAGGCACAAGTCATATAATAATTATTTACTGAAATATTGTACATAATAATAGTAATATTTGTTGTCCTGAAGTTCTGGGGTTAGAGATATCTGAAATGAGAGAGAAAAAGAGAGAGAGGGACTATGGGAGTACAAAGTGACATAGTCATTGACATATAAATGAATGTGTGGGGGCAGAGAGACAGAGAGAAGTGAATGATGGGAGTTCCCCCAGCAGTCTAGACCTATAGCAGCATAACAAAGGGATGGTTCAGGACTCACCTGATCTGGAACTAACTATAGGCTTTATCAAAAAGGAACGTTTTAACTTTAACTTTAAATGCAGAGATGGTGTCTGCTTCCTGAACCCAGAATGGGAGCTGGTTCCACAGGAGAGGAGCCTGGTAGCTGAATGCTCTACCTCCTGTTCTACTCTTAAAGACTCTTGGAACCACAAGAGAGCCTGTGTTTTGTGAATGAAGTGATCTATTTGGATAGTACGGTGTTATTAGGTCTCTGATGTATGAAGGGGCTTGATTGTTAAGGGCTTTATATGTGAGAAGCAGGATCTTGAATTCTGTTCTGAATTTTACAGGGAGTCAATGTAGAGAAGCTAAGACAGGAGTAATATGATCTCTCCTTCTAGTTCCTGTCAGAACTCGTGCTGCAGCTTTTTGGACCAACTGGAGACTTTTTACAGTCTTCCTGGGACATCCTGATAATAAAGAATTACAGTAATCTAGTCTAGAGGTAACAAATGTGTGGACTAGTTTTTCAGCATCCTTCTGAGACAGGATGTTTCTAATTTTTTTAATATGCGCAGGTGGAAGAAAGCTGTCCTAGAGACATATGTGGGTCAAATGACATGTCCTGGTCGAACACAACTCCAAGGTTCCTTCACAGTGGAGCTGGAGGCCAAACTGGAACCATTAAAGATTCCTTTGCAGCTGGACTCATTCGTCCATCTGTTGGTGCAGGATTCGTCTTCATGACCAAGAAAGACAAAACACTCCGCCCATGCATTGATTTCAGATTCGCCAAATTCTAAGGATGCTTCATTTGGAACTACAGTCGAGTGGCCACTCCCCTCACCCAATTCATCTCTCCTGTGGTTTCCTTCATCTGGACTCCTGAGGTAATAGCTGCATTCAACACACTCAAACAACTCCTCACAAGTGCACCAGTATTAATTCACCCTGACCCCAAGCTGCAGTTTGGAAGTGGATGCCTGGGTGAGAGCAGTCATGTCTCAGCGCACCCCCCAAGATCACAAACTGCATCCCTGTGCTTTTTTTTCCCGTCGTCTCTCCCCAGCAGAAAGGAATTACGACGTAGGCAATCGGGAACTCCTAGTTGTGGTATTGGCTCTGGCAGAGTGGCGACATTGGCTGGAGGGAGCCGAACAGTCATTCATCGTATGGATGGACCACAAGAACCTTGCCTATCTGCGCTCCACTAAGTGGCAGAACTCTCGCCAGGCCTGCTGGGCGCTGTTTCTAGGCCGCTTCAACTACACACTCACATACCGTTCTGGAACCTACAAAACCATCGTTCCCCCCTCCTGTGTAGTTGGAGCTGCCACATGGGAGGTGGAGACCTTGGAGGCCAAATACCCAGACCCTGACCCAGGTACCTAACACACTTTTGTGGCCGAGTCAGCCAGGTCCCAGGTCCTCCAGTGGGGGCACTCCTCTAAGCTCACAAATGTGTGTGCATCTAGGTAGATCTGGTTGCTATATATGTAGTTAAGGTGTCATGTGAAGCAGTTGTTTGTTGAAGTGCGTAAAAAAACTCACCGTCCTCTCCTCTGTCTGCTCCAGGGTGTCCCATCCAAAACAGTCCCCCGGGAAACGAACCACAAATAAACGTTCCGGGAGGGACCAAGTGGAAGGGTAGGCATGGGGGTGCTCTATAGTTGGCGTAGATTTATATTTATTGTATTTGAAGGTGGGGATATAGTTTTATACTGTTTGCATAAATTTATAATATTGTGTCAACTGTGTTAGCAGGGGTCTGGGACTAAATGAACACCTGTTAATGATATATTCCAATTATGTTAATCAGTGACACAGTATTTAAAGCCTCAGTTGTACATTATGTGGGCAGCTTGGATCATCTATTTGGAAGCCTGTCATGTTATCCTTGCTGTAAGGAATAAAAACTCACGTTGATGGATATACCTGAATGTCCTTGCTCGTTTTTTCCTGCATCACCCAGCTGTTAATGGTCTTTCTAACAATTGGTGTCAGAAGTGGGATACACGCTGCAGGAAAATGTTGACCAGAAATACAAAGCTTGGGAAAGAGGGACAAGAAGAACCAGATGATGGAGCATGCAACCTGGCACATTAGAAGAGGGGCAGCTGGAGGAGCTGAAAGGTCTGGTAAAATCCCTTATTCGGTCTCATGCAGTAAGAGATAGGCAAATGGAGACCCAGTCCTCTCGTCAAGAGCAGCGATGGAAACATATGCAGTATCAAGTGAACCTGACGAGAGATGACTACAGATTAGAGCAGGACACTATGGAAAACAGTCAGTTCCGGCAAGGAATGATGATGACGACAACTATCCAGGTGAGATGACCAGCCAGATGAATCCTGGGTTCCGACCACCAAGGGAACCCAAGTTGCTGCCATTTTTGGCAGAGGACGACATCAAGCACTTCCTGACCACGTTTGAGAGGATGGCACATGTATGTCGCTGGCACAAAGATGGGCGGGCGGTACGTCTTGTTCCCCTACTCACTGGCAAAGCATGCAGTGCGTATGTTTTAATGGACATTAAAGACTCTGAGAACTATGAAAAAGTTAAAGCAGCCATTTTGGCCAAGTATGAAATAACACCTGATACCTACCGAAGACGATTCCGTTCCTTAAAGATTGAGTCCAATGAGACACAAAGAGATCTGTATGTGCGCCTGAAGGATCTGTTTTCCAAATGGGTCAAGCCAGACAAATCCACTGTATAGGCCATATCAGATACTATTGAACAGTTCCTGAGAATGATTCATCCAGAGCTAGAGATCTGGATCAAAGAGCATGACCCCAAAACAGCGGAGGAAGCATCCCGCCTGGCAGAGGTCTTTACATCAGCCAGAAGAGGAAGCCAAAGTGACACACTCCGCTGGGAGAAACACCAAATCCATGTGGTCATTTTCAGCCAGTCTTGGGAGGAGCACAGAGTGCACTTGCAAGAGGTCCTGCAGAAAATCAGAGCAGCCAGTCTTACCATCAACCCTCACAAGGGTGCTGTGGCCCAAAGAGAGGTAGAGTACTTGGGCTATGTCATTGGATTTGGGAAGATTAAACCACAACTGGGGAAGGTTGAGGCCATCCATTCTTTCCCTGTTCCAACCACCAACAAGAAGCTGAGAGGTTTCCTGGGTTTGGTGGGCTGGTATCGGAAGTTTATTCCTCATTTGGCAGACAGAGCTGTAGTGCTGAATGACCTGACCAAAGCCTCAGCATCCAACAAGGTGAAATGGACTGATGAGTGCGAAAAGGCCTTTAGGGACCTTAAGGAGAGCATTTTTACTTATCCAGTTGTCCACAGTCCAGATTTCGAAAAACCTTTCACCCTGCAAACAGACGCTTCTGGAGTAGGCCTTGGAGCAGTGCTGCTGCAGGAGGTGGAGGGAGAAAGGAAGCCAGTGGTGTTCCTGAGTCGCAAGCTGCTTGACAGAGAGACAAGATACTCAACAGTGGAAAAGGAGTGCTTGGCAATGAAGTGGGCAATTGACACCCTCAGATATTATCTGCTGGGAAGGCATTTCTTCCTGGAAACCAATCACCGAGCTCTACAGTGGCTGCATCGGATGAGGGACGCTAACATGTGCATCACGGGATGGTACCTTGCCCTACAGCCATATGACTTTCACTGTTTGCTACAGGTCAGGGAAGTCCAATGTGGTGGCAGATTGTTTGTCCAGAATCTCTGAAGAGTGAGGTACTGTTCTTCTTCAGGAGAGGGGGGACGGAATGTAACAAAGGGAACTTTGTTACTAGTACCTGCAGTCGTATGCCTTGTAAATATTGGCCAAATGGGGATTTGTATTTATTGCACTTTAAACAATTATGATAACGATACACATAAATAACGGCACTTCGCACTTTTATAACTGTATTTGCACTTTATTTGCACAGAACATTTTGCACATTGTATATTTGCACAGAACATTTTGCACATTGTATATTTGCACATTTTCTAGCAACTCATTATTTATCGTTGTGTGTGATAGTTTGACCAGTGATTGAGCTGTCTTCTTGCGGATGCTGCGGCATATAGTCGGCTCCGTCTGAAAGAGAAGGTAGTTAGATTCAGAAGCCGACGACGTCAGATATAACAGAGTCATTATTGATGGACTAAAGTTAAATGTGTGTGCATCTAGGTAATTCTGTGTGCTATATATGTTGTTAAGGCGTCGGTGTGACGTAGATGTTTATTGAAGTGCGTATAAAGACTCACCGTCCTCTCCTCTGTCTGCTCCAGGGTGTCCCATCCAAAACAGTCCCCCGGGAAACGAACCACAAATAAACGTTCCGGGAGGGACCAAGTGGAAGGATAGGCATGGGGGTGCTCTATAGTTGGCGTAGATTTATATTTATAGTATTTGAAGGTGGGGATATAGTTTTGGGATGACTTAAGTGCATTAGAGGGTATCCACTGTAAATATACTGTTTGCATAAATTTATTATATTGTGTCAACTGCGTTAGCAGGGGTCTGGGACTAAATGAACACCTTTTAATGGAATATTCCAATTATGTTAATCAGTGACACAGTATTTAAAGCCTCAGTTGTACATTATGTGGGCAGCTTGGATCATCTATTTGGAAGCCTGTCATGTTGTCCTTGCTGTAAGGAATAAAAACTCCTATTGATGGATATACCTGAATGTCCTTGCTTGTTTTTTCCTGCATCACCCAGCCGTTAATGGTCATTCTAACATGCACATTCATAGATTTGTCATTTATTATTTACAGTAGTCTACACACTTTATTCATAGGATTTTTTTTAACTTTTCTGTATGTTTTTGATTTATCAAATGTTGAACACTGTAATAGCCACTTAAGTGTTTAACTTTATTTTGCCGTTGTGTCATTGTTCATTAGTGGAATATGCTAAGATTATATTTCTAGTTATACTTCTGCAACTACAAACACTTCATCTATAATTCATTACCAGAAAACAAATGTGCAGTAAATGGTACAGTTGTCTTTCACTGAAATATATTAATTAAATTGACACTTGATAGCAAAAAGGGTTAGGGGTTGGAAGTAATATTGATGAGGGACACGCCATCCTAGAAGACATCAATAGTTCTTACTATCTTTCTGACTTTGACACATAACGTCACTCCTGGCTGAAAACAGTGTTTCAATGACTCCTCAATGCAGGGTCACACCTATAACCTTACCTAACAGTGAGGTCACTGTGTGCTGACACACCATGGACTGATCCTCATCATCTCTACACAAGTTGAGAAATCAAACCACCTCAAGGTCACTAAAAACAAGACTTTCTGGATGTTTGTTACCCAGCAAATCACCCAAAGTGATTTACAGTGCAGTTTTACCATTCATCAGTAAAAATAAAAAATACAAAAGTATATATACAGTATATATGTGCTTATAAGCATCTCTCTCTCTCTCTCTCTTTATATATATATATATTACCCCATATATGAGGGTTCTGAGCAGTATTTCAGACATATAAATTAGTGATATTTAACTAGCAAATGATAAATGATACAGATGTGACATAAAATCAATCTGTGTGTTTACATAGACAAAATATATATTATAATGTAGCTCATGTGGGTTCTGACTTAGATATTACTTAAACATGTTATATGTGTATATGTATATATTTCATTGCACTTATATGTCACTTATATTGTAGCACTTTGTAGTTTGGCTTTTTGGAGCTGTTTGTTCCCTCATGGTTGATGCACTTATTGTAAGTTGCTTTGGATAAAAGCGTCAGCTAAATGAAATGTAATTCAATAAAGCAATTTGAACCAAAATATACATGTAGTGACTTTATTTTTTGTAGCAACTAAGTTGACATGTAAAGTATTGAAATCACTGTAAGTATCTATAGTGCGTATGTTTTAATAATACATAAAATCAAAATGCAGATATTGTCATTTGAACAAGTGGTACTGAAAGTAAAAACAACTATTTCCCCAAGTGTGCGTGACCCCTTCTCACATTTTACGCGCACAAGAGATTTCCTGTCGATATTCTTTAAAGCAGTTTACGCCCGCTCTTTGCTTTTCCAAAGACTTTCTTGTCCGCACTTACGCACATTGCGTTACGGCCACTGTCGAGGCTTCTCAGCTGGTTTGCCAAACATCCACAGAAAAAAAGAGATGAGCAGGAAAACGAGACGAAGGAATCGAGAACAATTAATTTTAGGCAGAGGCATAGCGATACATCTAAAGTCTGTTTAGGTATGTAAGCTGCTTTTTGAACTTTGCACACACCTGTTAGTTACATTAGCTCTGTTTGTGAATGGCTGTATGTATGGGCATAAATTTAGCGTTAGCCAACCATGGCTAGTTAGCTGGCTGGCTAACATGCTAGCCAACGTTAGCCTCTACCAGGAGGCGTTCAGCTGCGACCACAGAGGTTAGAAAACGCTAGCGATGTAGCTAGCGGTTGAAATGACACGCTAGCTCGCCCCTTTATTGCTACGCGTTAAAATTGTCGATGTATTCTTCGACACATTACGTTGCTTAATTGGCTGCCACAGTTCCCTCACGTCAAACTTGTTTCAATGAAGCTAACGTTGTCAAGCTACATTGAGGCCAAACACTCAAACTACTGTGGCCTAAACATAACTTCCTGTGTTGCCCGATCAATAGTTGGACGTGCAAATAACACCGTACTAGAAGATGTTCCAAAATAGAATAACGGGTAACGTCAGCATCAATCGCAGTCGTAAAGTTATTAGAGTGAACATTAGCTACTCCTCTGCTGCGAGATCTACTGCAGTCGCACCATAGCAGCTCACGGTTAGCTCCATAGCTCCTGTAGCCATTCAGCTCATCATCTCAGCAGCTCTTCTCTACAAACTGAAATGGTGACAGCTAGCGAGAATCTCGAACAAAGCTGTAATCTACAGTTTCTTAAGATGGCTTAAACGTATTCACTTCTTACAAAAGTCATATCCTGAAACGAGTATAAGGAGGTGCAGGCAAGTTAATTATTTGAGTGTAGGTGGTGAGACGAGAGCCATGTTGTTACCGTCAGATAATTTTATGACTAATTTCAAGTAAACAGGATTGTGATACAATGCAAGTCTCTGGACAGATGAAAAATCTGTATATATGTATAGATAGGCACACCTTAGAAACTTGTCTTCTGTGTCAGTGAACAAACTGTTCAATCTGTTTTCTCTGCTTCAGAGGAAGTAAGGTTAGACCTGTAATATGTAATGTATGCATATTATTTGGTTAGGTTAGTGAACCTTCACTTTGATGTTTCCAGATGAGCAGACCATGATAAAACATTGTTTTCTTCATTTTAGTGTGCAACAAATAATCTTGTCAATCCCATATCATTTTTTTTTCTAGTGTAGTTTTACTGTAAAGTATTTGTTCAGTTGTTATGGTATGCCCAAGCTATTTTTGTATTATTTAGAAGCTTTCCCAATTAATTGCATGACTTATATTAAAGTAGGTTCAACTTACTCAATAATTTGTGACCCTATGCTTTTTTAAATAAATAAAATATGTGTTGTTAATAGTTTCTTTCTTAATAGCTGCTAGTATAGTAGTAGTATAGGAGATCCCCCTCAGAAATCACAACAAGAGAGTGGGTTTGGGGTTGATGATGCTTCTAACATGTGATAGACACTGAAAAGAAAAAAAGAAAACAATTTTCTCCTGATTAAAATGCAGACCCACCCACTTGGAAGACACAAATGAAGATGTTAAAAGAGTTTTTGGAGATAAGAGCCGCCAGTGTCGATGTGATGTAAACAAAAACGTGACCTCTGCAGCGGAAATAATTTTATTATGTCCTGCCTCTGCACTACCCCTCACCTGAAACCTGTGGAGAATTTGTTGCTGCTGTGAACCTCCTTCTGTGATGTTCATGTTTGAAAGGAGAACTGCAGACAGAGTCCGAACCCTCTTCTCCAGAGTTCCTTTGCAGGTCTTGTTTGAGAAGGAAGAAGTAGATTTTTACCAGAGACAGAAAATTCAGTCTCAGTCTTTTAGATTGTACTTATGTAAGAGTTGCAAACTCTTCTCTTAGCTGTGGTCAAAGACAGCGTGTGGGAGTGTCCATCTCACTTTGTGTAGGTCTAACCCATTCTCATGTGTGACATCTACAGTAGCATTGATTTTTGCTGTGAGTCCAGATGGTGGCCTCAGTGGGAGGGAAAAAAATGTGACCTGCTACATGGGATGTAATTGAAGGCATAAATCTAACCTCAGTCGGAGAAGAACGTTTTTAATTTTATTGTGGATTCAGATTTTGCAGGTCTCACAGTCCTGTGGTGGAAGTGTTTACCCAAGAATCCCACTTTTTCATAGGTTGGTTGGTATTAGCACAGGCTTTTATAACTGGCACTTATCATGTGGCCCCTCTTGTAATTATTACTCTGATTGTTTTAATGAATACAGTGGTACCATTTGACATTTGTAGCAAAAGAGAAATAAGGAAAACACATTCTGAGTCCACATGCTATCCTGTCCAAAAAGGTGCTCATAGATCATGTAATTCCTTTTAATGACATCAGAGGAGATGTGTCAACATATTCAGTATTGTCCACTATCTGAACATTTCCTTCCCCTCACTGATATCCTTCGCCCTGTGTCCTCCATGTCACGATTATATTAGTTAATTTGATAATGTATTACTTTGTGCTCTAAGTATTTTGTGACTACTCTTTCCTTTAGTTTATTCTTTTTACAGGACACAAATTCTTCATGGACATTTATTTGAAATGATGTTCCTTCAACTCTCAGTTAATTGACCTGACTTTATCTGTAATTGCTTTGCTATATTTCTGTTATATTCAGCACTCACATTGCCAGTTCAGAAACGTGCCTGTCGCCGATATGACTTAACTTATTTTGAATTTGAGTTGACTCAAATAAGACATGGGAGGATGCTTCTATGCAAATAACAAAGTTTGATTAGTTTTTAATCAGTCAATTAGATTAAGTCAATACATTAGTGTAATACTTAGCCACTTGTGTACAACTTGTAAAACAACATTATATATCCTGCACTGCATCTCGTTATATTGTATTTAATACATACAAAGATGTGCATTTCTATTATGTATAGCTTGTCACACCATGGACAGCAGGAAGAGAAAGAGAGGCCTTGAGCAGAGGAAAAGGGAGACTTGTGAGAAGACTTGGAGTGAAGATAGACTCGATTTGTAGCACTTGGTATTTGGCTTATTGAAGCAAAATATACTTACTTGATTCTTGTTGTTCTGGGTTTGTTCCCTCATGGTTGATGCACTTATTGTAAGTTGCTTTGGATAAAAGTGTCAGCCAAATGAAATGTAATAATAATGTAATTTGAAAGAAAAGAATGGAGTGTAGTGGAAAACTGAGAGGTGAGAAGGAAGGAATTGGAGTAGCCAGGTTGAGTGTTATTATTAGAAGAAGAAAACAGAAATGTAAGACAATGACCTGTAGAGATTTGGCATGTTTTTCTATTAGAACATTTGTCAGCTGGTTTCTGCTCTGAATTTTTTGATTAAACAATGTCCCTCAATTGTTGCACCTGACATTGTTTTCTCTTTCTATCTAATTTCTGAGATTTTATATTTTGTTATATTATTTAGTTTGGTGCTTAAAAATACATGTAAAAACGTAACATCATGTAAATTGAAGAAAAAATGATTTATGATCCAGCTCAATTTCAACATTAGTACTCAAATTAAAGTAAATTGTAGTTACTAACCAACTTAACTACTGATCAGAAGCGTATTCTGTGCTGCAGCCAGTGTTAACCTGTTATGAATAAGGTTGTGCCTCAAGCTTCCAGCAGATCATAGCTTACTAACTAGCATTGGGCCTCACCCACCAACAGTTCTTAACAATGTCTTCTTAAAACCGACTTATTCAAAGATTGTGACATTCACCAATGTTTTCTTCTCTGGGATTTGTTCTTATGTAAGAACAGAATCTACGCACACTGAAGAGCACGCTTGCGCACACTTGACAACTGAAATGCTAATTCAAAATAATCAGTTGTGAATTTTACTTTCAATTCTACAGTTGTATAATATGATTTAAATTACCATAATATTTTATCATTTGTATAATAAAAAAAACAAGTTTCAGTGCACATGGAAATGTTGAAGAGGAGAACAAACTTGGGATTTCTCGTATTTGGTCGATGCAGCAAAATATATTTAATTAAAGAATAGTCACTCATCTTTAGGTTTTACACCCTAGTGTTTACATATTAATTATGTCACATGTTCCATAGTTCTACTGCTTTTAGTTAAAGGTGCAGTGTGTAGAATTTTGTGATATCTAGTGTTGAAATTGCATGTTGCAGCTGAACACCCCTCATCTAACCCTCCCCTTCCAAACATGAAAAAGAAACTGTGGTAGCCTTTAATTGTCATAAAAACTCAAGGTGTTTTGTTTGTCCAGTCTGGACTAATGTAAAAAAACATGGCAGCGTCCGTAAAGAGGTTCCCCTCGATGTAAATATAAAGTATTTAATAGTTATAGACCGATATGGTTTTTTCAGGGCCGATACCGATTATTAGTAGTCAAGGAGGCCGATAACCGATATTTGGAGCCGATATTCATTTGCAGTAAAAGTGAAAATATTGGCGTCAAAATTTTGAATAATACAAACTCCAACACTTAAGTTTGTTTAAATGCCTTTAAGCATATGTTTATTAAACAGATTTTCAGATAACTAAACATGTTTTTTTTCTTAGAATTTTAAAACAAAGATGCAGGGAGTTCCAAGGCTCAGCAGCAACTCTCTCTTTCTCTCTCTCTCACACAAGGGCTGTCAACGAATATTCTAAATTCGAATATTTATTCGAATATAAAAATTGGGAAAATTAATATTCGACTGTGGCTGACATGCCCCCTAAACTCGCAACATACACTCCCACTACCTTCAGCTCACGTCACCCACAGAGACCCCTTATTACCGGACTGGATGTCTAACCCACACACATATGTCTACTATCACGGACTATTTCCATATCGATATGTTCAGCAGCCCGTCTGGAGGGACTGCGAGCGAGCAGAGCTGCCGCCTATGTTTATATAACGTTAATGGGCTCACAGTAACGTTACTAGTAGTTGTGAGTTGTAGAGGGCTGGGATGTTTATTACAATTTCAGGAGACTTTGCTGCCTTAACTTACCTTCGAAACATATATCTGCTCTCCGTAGCTTTTCCTCTTGTCAAAACTGTTTCTCCTCTCTGCCGTGTGTGAGCAGTGTGCATGCACAGCTCTCACTGCTGATTGGCTGTTACCTGGCTCTGTGTGTAACCAATCAGATGGTGCTGTGGGTGGGACAATGCTGAAAATCTGTGCCGATAATTGGTCGATCCCTAGTATTTAAATATAAACGACCTTTTCTGGGGTAAAGAAAGCTACAATTCATACAATTTAGATGAAATGAACTAGTGAAAACATCATGAGGATTATTCTACATTTCTGCCGATAGTTCCCTTTCACCTAAATCTTACACACTGGATGGACTGCTGGTTCACACAGATTGCTCCAATAACAGCTCGTCTCTGATGCATGCAGTTGTATCATTATAAAATGCAGAATTTAACCGCACAGCAGCTGTGAGCAAAGACAACAGGGTCAGCAATGCTTGTAATTGATTATCCATGTTGCATTCTACACTGGTAACTGAGGCTCCTGCTGGTTATTTTCTTTTAAGTGGGTGATAGGAGCTTGAGGAATCAGAGAATGCTACATTGTGACCGAAAACACCCAATCAGCAAGTGGTTGTTAGTCAGTTTTTCCAAACAGCTGTTTTTGCAAATCCAGATTAAAATGCTTTGCCAGACTTTTCAAACTAAAACAGGGCCAACAGTGTTTCCAAACTTCTCAGTTTTAGTGGTTCTAAAACTCTGGAGTAGTGTGGACGGCAGGGTTATATGTAGCAGAGTTGATATGTTTTTAAACAAAAATGTAGTAGTAGGGATGTGGCCCAAAATGTTTTGCAGAAACTGGTTCGGTTTTATCCAAAGCACAACCAAGGAGATAGAAAGTGACCACACCATCGGAAGAAAAAATACACTAAGCTTTGTTCCCTGAGACATAGAAAATAATCTTTATTACAGTTACTGAAATTGCTAAATAACGAATGCAAGACTCCGCAAAAGTCCTGTCAAAGGAAGGTTAGTGGTCTCAGACCACTTTTCAACTAGGGAAACAATGCTGGGTGGGCCTTAATGAGTTGATTGGCAGCTACAAAAAGGTATATGCTAGGTGCTGAAAGTGACAGTGAACGATACTGCGGTGTGTCAATCCCGTGAAACATGATTGGTCATTGGTGGCAATATTCTTGGGGTGTTTTGCCTTTTTTGCAGCACAGAATTAACTAAACCCACACCAAGGACAAGAAACTCTCCTGCTTTTTCCTCTTAATTCCTCACCTTGCAATGAAGGATTCTTACTGCAGTAGAATAAGGATGCCAAAATTCCTCAAACATTTGACACAACTTAAAAACCAGAGAGGTAAAAGGAGTCCTCACTGTCATAGATATTCCTCCTCCCATCAGTCCTGTTGAACATTTATGGGATACAGTACTTGAAGACTGAGTCGAGCATTCTGTGACATAAGAAGTGTTTTGGAACATTATCAGAAAATGCAGGGATAATGGTCTTGAATGCCAACATGCTTTAAACTGCCATAACCTTAGCTAGAATAGAACATGATCACATCATAATGCGCAGATTTTTTGATTTGTAATGCATTGGTAAGTGACTGTTTTTTTCCTTGTAAGACACAAGTGACTGTGGTTGTATTGAAATGAATGAATCACAAGATGCTTCTTTTTAGTGTGGTTAAATAGATAGAATTGTATTATTTCCCCCTGTTGCCTAACAAAGACAACTTATCAGATTGCAACGCTGAACCATTTCCACACAAATGAAAAGTTGAATCCTTTTCAGGCACCAGCTTTTGATCCACCATACTGCTAGCTCGCAATGAATTAAAATACATGTAATGTAATTTAACAAAACAGCACTGCCATCTAGTAGTTAGTCATTCTGATGTTTTATAGTCTGACTCACCAAATATACATGGTGGGTATACCCTACATTGGCAGCAAGTTTTTCAAATATTTGTGAGAGGAAATTGATTCAAGTTTTCCACTTTGTTTATTGTTTTACAAGTTATATACCATTTCATTATTATGACCACTGCTCTTTCAGACAGATGCAATCATCCTGTATCAGAGTCTCCTGTCATCTTCAAGATTGGTCATATTGATTACAAAATAAAATTGTCAGATCACCTACTAGCTACATATTAAATGTAACAATATGATTGACATCTTATGAAAAGCAAATCATGGAAATATCTTTTTTTTTTGTTACTCTTTCAGGTGTTACATTACCCGGGGGCCAACACTTCACTTGCTATTCCATTGGACCAAGCAGTTATGCGACAGATTTATCAGCATCTATATGACAGTGGACATGTAAAGAGGTCTAGTAGCAGCTTTGAAACCAATTAGCTTACACCTATGGCAACGAATCACACAACAAAAGTATTTGGTCATAACCAAATATCAGATATACACAAGAGAAACCTCTGAAGTTTTCAGTTTTTTTATAAGTTAATTCCTGCTGTCAAAGTCCTACTAAGTTTGGGTGTATGGATATTGTGCTGACAACATTGTCATGGTGGCCTGGGCACGTCTGAGCTAGTGTGGAGTCTCAGTTTCTAATAGAATGTTAGCAAATGGCTAGCTACGTATGATGACAGTTGATGCCATTATTCTCTTTTTTTTTATCTCTGGCCCCTACAAGGGGGTATAAACTTTGTAGTTGTACTCCCTTATCCCATCTTTTCATTTCTCTTTCATTTAGTCATCCATCCACCCAACCAAAAATAACCATTGTTTATTTTTGCTCCATCATTCACTCAATTCAGTTCTCATCACTTTTGTACAGCACTAAGCACTCTAGCTCAGCCTAACTAAACTCTGGGCCTTTATGTGATCCAATTTTTTCCTTTGAATTCATCTCACATCTGTCCCATTTCATTGCCACAGCCCTGTCTTGGCCTACCCCACTCACAGTCTGGCCCTGCGCAGATCATCCCGAAGTCTCTTAGTGAAGCCACTAGGCAATTGTTTTGGTGGTTGCTTTGGTTGCATGGAATCGGCTTAACCGTGGAGAGGCCAGGCTACCACAAACTGATGGACTTTGACAAGCGAGGAGTTGGGGGAGGAGGTGGGGGAGGAGGTGGCGGTGGAGGAGGCGGCGGTGGTGGGGGTGGAGGGAAGGTGGAAACAGAGGAGGGTAAGAGGATGTCTGTGAAGACAGGGAGTCGGTCAGGACACGGTGGCCGAAGTGCTGGCTCAAACTCTGGAGTTCTGATGGTCGGACCAAACTTCCGGGTAGGAAAGAAGATCGGCTGTGGGAACTTTGGAGAGCTGCGACTTGGAAAGAACCTATACACCAATGAATACGTGGCTATTAAACTGGTAAAAATCATTTCTCTTTATATTGTAGAGCAGCGCTTATTATCGATATGATGGTTACTAATCCATATTTCATAATAAAATAAATGAATTGAACTTAAAGGTGATAGGAAAGTGTATCTTATTGTATATTATATATCAGTATTGAAATATTTGCTCTTGACTACCCTGGCATATGGCAGTGTTGTCACAAGAAAGGCTTACTTTGGATTTTTCAATCTTTTTTTTTTTGCCTCCATTATGTGATTTAAAAAATGTACATCCTCATTCATAGGAACCCATCAAGTCCAGAGCACCACAGCTGCACCTAGAATACCGCTTCTACAAACAACTAGGAAGTTCAGGTAGGAACCACAGTCTCTTCTGTTTCCTTTTCTACTGTGAGAGTGAATAATTTCATAATTAACCAAACATTAACAAGCCTCTCTCTATCTGTCCATCCAGAGGGTGTACCCCAGGTATTTTACTTTGGACCATGTGGTAAATATAATGCTATGGTACTGGAGCTACTGGGACCCAGCTTAGAGGACCTGTTTGACCTCTGTGACAGGACCTTCTCTCTGAAGACTGTACTCATGATAGCCATACAACTGGTAAGGCACACACACACACACACACACACACACACACACACACACACACACACACACACACACACACACACACACACACACACACACACACACACACACTGACTTCCATTGTTTACCTGTAGACTTAGCCTAACCTTAACCAAAGTTACTACTTGCCTAACCCCTACCCTAACCATAACATAAAGTTAAGCTTAACCTTAAAACATGTCTTCTAAATTTCGTCCCCATAATGTGACTCTGTAAACAAATATAACTCCCCACAACATGAGCCTGGACCACACATACTCAAGGGAAAACTTGCCCCAGATTTCATTGGATTTTCCTAGCTTTCATTTTTAAAGGAACCATTTTGCATTTTTTTTTACTGTACTCTGTCCTGTCCTTTAGATAACGCGTATGGAGTTTGTCCACACCAGAAGCCTGATCTATCGAGATGTGAAGCCTGAGAACTTCCTGGTGGGCCGACCTGGCTCCAAACGGCAGCACACCATCCACATCATTGACTTTGGCCTGGCTAAAGAATACATAGACCCAGAGACCAAAAAACACATCCCATACAGAGAACACAAGAGCCTCACTGGAACGGCTAGATACATGAGCATCAATACACATCTGGGGAAAGGTGAGCTGCTCACTCAGGTCACATATGCATATACAGTATGTACCACCCAAACCAAAGGTATTTAAGGTCTATTAAGAGCTTATTAAAACATGTGTCTCAGAAGTGTCTTGGAAATATCATAGTCATGTTTTAATCTGGAGAAATTTAAACTAGAAATAAAAATAAGTGAAATATTATTGGCCTATTATTTATATCAATAAAAACTCACACAGTCATAAGATACAATTACACAGCAGCTGAACAAGAAACATGCATAACACATGGACAGACTAGATACAGAAAATCAGGGAAAGGCCTGAGAGAACAGACATTTTTTAATTTTGCTTATGAAACTTGACACTGTTGATGCAGATCTCAGGTCGGCAGGCAGATTAGAAACTGAACAGGACCATAGTAACTGCAGGCGCCTGTTGTTCGCAACTCTTGCTTTCTGCAGTAAGTAACCATCACCTGGTTCCAGACATCTGCACTGCTGCCCACGTTTTTAGGTGTGATGTTGTTCTCGTTAAAGGTACAGTGTGTAGAATTTAGTGTAATCTAGTGGTGAAGGTGCATGTTGCAAATCCTCCACATTATTCAGGCAAGGGGAGGTGCAGATGCGGAAGTGGTGTATTAATTCTGCTTCGTAGATGTAATTTTCTTGAAAACAAAAACAGACACCTGTCTCGTCTCTTATCGCCACAAACTTTCTTGACATCTTCGTCTGTGTTTTCTATGTTTATGACTGTGCTTTTTCACCAGGAGAAATTTCTTTTCTATTAGCTTTATTAATTTGTGTCTTTCGCGTGTTAGTAGCGCCATCAACCCCCCCTCTCGCTTGCGATTAATCCAGCAGGTGATCCCCGCTGTGTTCACACATCACATTTTCCTAAATTTCTATGGACTTTATGCTAGGCGGCCAGGTGGAGAAAGTCTGCAAATAATCCGTAGCCTCTCACTCTGACTTTTGCTTTCACACATGCACCTCCTCCAGAGAAAATACGAAGAAACTGCAGGGTTAAGTGCATGTCTGAAAGCAGCTTTAGTAAATCCACACTGCATTTCAGCCATGTTTTTAACAGAACAGATGTTTTAATCAATCCAGATGTGTACACAGGCTGCTTAATGGCTCTTGTTTCACTGGCACTAATAACTCACATGGCTTGTAGAGGCGAAGGGGAATCATTCTGTACTGTGTTTGCCAAAACTTAAAAGCAGTGACAAGATTAAATCAAAGTTTACCATGACATTTTCACAGCTGCTGTTTGACTGCCAGCTAATTCAATAAAATAAAATAACTTCTGAACAGGACAGCATGTAATCAGTGCATTGACAAAGTTCTTGTAATATCTCAGAAGGCAGTCCGATGCCAAAATTATTGAAGTGAAGGTTGTCTGCATTTTACCATTTTTAAATATCACCATACTTGTGGTTAAGTACCACAAAAGCATAAGACCATAATAAATATAACAGGCCCCTCACTCACAGCAGTAGTATTGTAAGTACCAGAATAGGTGTACAATGTGTTTCTTGTGTCAGAGGTAATAAACCACACTGCTAATAGAGTCCAACCAGTGAAGCCTTTGTGGTTGTTCTTTGTGTTGTTTCAGAGCAAAGCAGGCGAGATGATCTGGAGGCACTAGGCCATATGTTCATGTACTTCCTGCGAGGCAGTTTACCTTGGCAGGGACTCAAGGTGAGGAGATAGCTGACCACATATTGTGTTCACTGTAGGGCTGCTTGATGTATTGAAAATGTGTCGTCATTGGTATATCAGCATGCGCAATATATATATCGCAAAAGATGGCTTGAACTGTTAATGGTTTTTCATTTGCTGTTGCATTCACTCTCTGCATGTCAATATATTTGGCCAATCACATGGAGCCCTGCTGTCCTAGATAATAAAATAAAGGTATTCTGATCATTGTCATGGTAAGGGTTAGTTTTCCATCAATGAATCATTGACAGCATACAGTGCGAATGATTGAGACACAGAGCAGAGCAGTAAACTAACAAAGCTTGTAATAACTGTAAGAAGTGTTTCACGGTACAAACATGTATGAATAGACTCCAAATTAACAATGTGAGTGGACATAGTGGAGCTGCATGTGGCCGGACTGTGCACCTTCTCCCTCAGGCTGTGGAGCTGTCTGTGGTCCCTGCGTCCGTAGCCAGGGACTGTTTATGTTTATTTATCGCCATGACATATCGTCATCGCGATATTCACCAAGGTTATACCATATCGCATGTTTACCTAATATCGTGCAGCCCTACTTCACTGGTTCAGTCATCTGTGATTTTTTGCTTCCTTTCATGTGCGGATCTGTCTTTACTTTTCTTTGCATCCATACATTGCCTGTTATGAATATACTTCTCCCTGTTTCTTTCCTTATTAGGCTGACACTCTGAAAGAACGTTATCAGAAGATAGGAGACACAAAGAGAGATACACCAATAGAGATCCTTTGTGAGAACTTCCCAGGTTTGTATACGCGTACTTTTACGAAAAAGGCTGTTT
The DNA here is from genome assembly GCF_024713975.1 of Paralichthys olivaceus. Lineage (NCBI taxonomy): Eukaryota > Metazoa > Chordata > Actinopteri > Pleuronectiformes > Paralichthyidae > Paralichthys > Paralichthys olivaceus. The sequence goes on along the minus strand of NC_091108.1, from coordinate 23,082,117 downwards.
CTGTGCAGCTATGGTATATAGGCTACAGCATGCTGAGGCTAGCATATGTTGATCAAATTTTTGTCTCTGTGTATGAATCTGTGCATGTATGGCTTGGGGTTTGGGTGCTTGTTTGTGTCCCTGTGTGTTTGTAACAGAAGAGATGGCCACCTACCTGCGGTACGTGCGTCGGCTGGACTTCTTCGAGAAACCGGACTATGACTATCTGAGGAAACTCTTCACAGACCTCTTTGACAGAAATGGATACATCTTTGACTACCAGTATGACTGGACTGGAAAGCCACTGGTTAGTGTGAAGTGGGTCTTTTGTACAGCACACACACAGTGAGCTGTTTGAGCTGAACAGATGAGTTTAAAGCAGGATAGACCCTGCAGTGACTGAACTGCAAAGCAAATGCTTTTAAAGGTACAGTGTGTAGAATTATGTGATGTCTAGTGTTGAAATTGCATGTTGCAGCTGAATACCCCTCACCTCACCCTCTCCTTCCAAACATGAAAAAGAACTTGTGGTAGCCTTTAATTGTCATAAAAACTCAAAAGGTGTTTAGTTTGTCCAGTCTGGACTAATGTAAAAAACATGGCGGCCTCCGTAGAGAGGACCCCCTTGATGTAAATATAAAATATTTGAATATAAAGGGCCTTTTCTTGGGTAATTAAAACTACAATTCATACAATTTAGATGAAAGTGAAAACATCATGAGAATTATTCTACATTAAATTTCTGCCAATAGTTCCCTTTCACCTAAATCTTACACACTGGACCTTTACAGCATCTTATGTAAAAACATAATCCTTCAAAAACAGCTTTAAAGACCCTGTTCACAACTGTTATCAACATCTGTCTGAAGTGATCCGATCAAAAGTGAACAGCTCTTAGTTGTCAGTTTACACCTGGGTAAGGGATGTGACATTTTTGACAAATGCTCTAAGTGGTTGATAAAACACAAAAGTGTGAGCTGACCAGTCAGGGCAGACTAGGTTTTTTGGCAGTTAGGCCAAGAGTTCAAATGGAGTATTCTAGACAAAGGCACTGCAGCAGTGAAGGCTATTAGAAATCAGTGTTAATCTACGATATTCTGCGAGGAAACATTTAAAATACCAATAAGAATCGCAAAAGGAGTTTGGCACGTTTGTTACTGGTTTGGGGATCAGGGATCCTGAGAAAAATATATCTACATACATTTGGCTGTGTTCAGTGAGTGGGACAATGCATTCAGATCACCTGTCAAATTTTCTCTAAATCAATTGACTCTGTGGTGATAATTTGAACAGTGCAAAATCCTGCTCAAGTTACTGTCACATGATGCTTTCAAGTGTCTACATTTGTTGTAAATATATTTTATAATAACACAAGACTTAACTGTACAGGGCTTCTAGTAAAACGTATAAATGTGTTATCAATAACATCAATTATAGGTTATCAAGTCAACATAAGAAAAGTATATTTCCTTTCACTGAGCCCATGTTGACCTCACTTCCTGTATGTTTAGCCCACTCCTATTGGTCCAGTGGCCAGTGAGACTGCACTTCAAACGAGCAACCGAGAGAAGGCACCACAGACCAAAAACCAGGTACACAAACTCATTCTGGACAAACATGAAAGATAATTGTGTCAGTGTAGGTAGGGTCTGAATATTTGAAACAGACTGAGTAAATTGTCAAACACACACAAAGCTGGCCACATTAGGCAGTCCTGCCTTGCACTGCTGCTCCCTCAGCATTGACATTTCTTGTTTGCTGCATCTGATAGTAGAGAAATGCAGCCTTTTTACAGGGATAGTTTGCTTGGTTTCTTTGTCAGTCAAAACTGAAAATAGCAGTATGGTTGCAAGTATAATGAAGCAATCCAAACTAAGGCTTTTAACTCCAAAATTTAAAAAAAACTTGAATTTTAAGTAGAAAACCTCATTGTTGGGGTTAGGGATTACATTACCTCAATGCCACTATTACCTACAGTTAGCACTAGCTACAGTAAAACATGTGTAAAATATTTGAAGTGTTTTACCAAATTGACTCTCATAGGATGGAAGATGTTTTGAGATGTCTCAAAATATAGATTAGTTTGTGTACGCACTACAGTATCCGTTATCTCCTGTAGGCTCAACTGTTTTTTTTGTTGTGCCTCTTCACGGAGGATGTCAGTAGTACATGCACTGGATCCAGGACTCCTTTAACACGACATCCTAGGCACCAGTGAGCACATCATTGACAATGATGTACTCGGCATATAGCCACGTCCGGGCAGGGGAGTTACCGTGTACCAAAAGATGTGCATCACAGCTCAGATCGTGAAACTTGAGGTCAAACCTGTTACAGTCTTTATGTTTACTGTGGTGTATATTGTAAACAAGAAAATTATGTTCCCTGGCCTCTCTTCTCTGCTTTTGACACAATGTCTCCTTTTAGACAACATATTGTAAGTATTCCCATCAATCAACAACAAAATGTTGGGAAGAGGGGATGAGTGTAGTTTAAATGTCTAGCCAATTAAGTATATGCAACTACAAATATGCAGCAAACACACCAAGGGCCTTTATTAAACTTTGTGAACAAATTTGATGAAAATCACACTAATGAGAATTACATGCATTAGTGTTGATAGTGTTGATAGTGTTGCAGTATTGGAGTACTCTAGTAAGTCCCTGAACTTCTAGAGTCAACCGGGCTCCCACCACTGCAACACTGACACTGTCAAATAACAGGACGGGAGACAAAAATTGGGTTAACACAAATCATTGTGCTCTATTTAGACCCATCAAACGTGTACAAGGCACGTGAGGTAGAGGGAACAGAAACTCAGAGGATGTATAATCTCTTGCCCCCTTGGCACCACTTGTGCACTCTTACTGCACTGCACACTGAAGTGCTCACCCTCCTGTTGCTCCTCCACCCATATACTGACTATAAACTCACTGTTTCTGTTTTCTTTTTCCTTTTTACCTCATTCTGTTCTCTCCTTGCGGTTCTGCTCCTCACCCTACCACTCCTCTTCTCCACCGGCTTATCTTTCAACTTCTCCCTTGGGTTTCTGCTTTCCTTTTTGTCTCTTTCCTTCTGCTATTCCACCCTTATCTCATCAACTTTCCATGACAAATTCCTTCCATTTCACCTTTCCTCTTACCTTTTCCCTACACCTCGTATCCCTTGTCGTTTCTCCTGCAATTGGCTTCCCATCTCCTCTAGTCTCCAGAGAGGAAAGGCAGTGAGTCCCAGCCCACTCCAGTGACCAATCAAGAGCTGCTGGGCTCCCATCTCACTGCTGATAGGCTGGGCGGGTCTGTCCAGGTACTGAGAGGAAGGGTTAGCTCTGCTGGCTTCCTGTCTTTCTGCCTACCTGTCTATGCGTCTGCCTGCATGACCTTCTCTGTCTCTGCAGCAGGGCTGACCTCTGTTTCTTCACAACCTCAGCTGTTCACTAACATGGGAATATTTAATAGAAATTTCAAATTTGGTTGCCCTAGTGTGGACTTGATGGAAATCTTAATTTTTTTCCCCCAATTAGGCTATGTCCATACTAACATGTTTCAGTTTTTAAAAACATGGCATCCACCCTACTGGCCCCATTTTAGTATGGAAACTCACAGACACAGAGACTTTTGGAAGCAATGACTCCCCCATTCTCTTCCTTATCAGTCATGACTCACCTACCAGTGGTCAATACAAAGCATTAATAACACTGTCAGTAACAGTTCCACCTTGTCTCTTGTCCAAGAAAAGAAATCCCTGCTCCCTTATTTTTCACCATTGCTTTTTTGTTTATAGTATTTTCTGTAACTAAGCAACCAACTGCAGCCTAGACAATGTGCTTCCTATGTACAATGGCACAGGCATGGTCAGTGTATGTGATGGGAAATGTGATTTGTTTTTAGGTGTGTCAGCCTGGATGGAGATTGTTTTAAAATGAAAAAATGTATTAGTGTGGATGTATCCTTAGATGTCGTTGGAACAATCTATGTTCATTCCTCATTCCATTTCTCACCTCAGGTGATGAGCTCAACCAATGGGGAGCTAAATACAGATGACCCCACTGCAGGACACTCAAACGCACCAATCACAGCCAACGCAGAGGTGGAAGTGGCTGATGATACCAAGTAAGGAGACACACACACAGCTGCATGACCTCTCTTGTTGCAATGCACTTGCATATTTCTCCTTCAGACCATGTTAAAATAGTAATTGTGACAATGCTACAGATAAAAAGCAGGTTTATACAAATTATGCATATGAAACACTGAGAAGGAAGAACAATAAACACCGACAAACAACATGAGACTAGACATGAAGAGACTGATTATCAGTTTGTGTGTGATGAGTGGAACACAGACACACACACAGACACACACACAGACACACACACAGACACACACACACACACACTCTTGCAGTCAGGAGAGAATTCCGGCCCCCGCAGATTATCACAACACACCATATTCTTTTTTAACTTTCAACGGTAGAAGAATCGATGGCCCGCTTATCCAGCATCATAAATATTAATTCAGAAGGTAATTATTAATAATTATGCAAACTGAAACAGCACTAGTTGACAGAGGCATAGAACTGCAGGGTTGTTTTAAACTTAGAACTAAATCCATCAATCAACCAAACTAATATGTTTTGAGAAGGAAGAACAAAAGTAATATTAGGAGACACCATTAAAATCCCCGAAAACCTGGTTTCTGATGGCCCCGCATGAAATATTTGTTGCTTAATGTGAACGTCTAAGTTAAAGTTGGTAAAAATAAAATAATCTTGTGTGTGTTGCAGGTGCTGCTGTTTCTTCAAGAGGAGGAAGAGGAAAGCTCTCCAGAGACACAAATGAAAACAAGAGAGGAGAGAGAAACACCTGCTCTCTTTTTCACTATTTCTTTCTCCTCCTCTTTCTGTCATCCTCTTCATATAATCTCTCTACAATCTCTCTCTCTCTCTCTCTCTCTCTCTCTCTCTCTCTCTCTCTCTCTCTCTCTCTCTCTCTCTCTCTCTCTCGTCAATCCCCTTTTACCCCTCCTCCTCTGCTAATGGGGGTCCTATAGTCTGCCGTGAGTCAGCATAGACTGGCTTGATCAGCAGGCAGCAGAAAATTCTAAGCTGACCTCCTGGTATCTGCTACTCTGACCTGATCAGATACAGTAACATGACTATGCTGTTCCACCAGGAGCTTTAAATGTGGACTAAACTGAACCAGAGGTGGACTCTTCTTGTATTTATGATCACATTCTGAACTAAAACTGGATCAACACATACTGCTGTGACCACAAATGAACAGTTGATAGACTTTTAAAGGCATGGCAATTGGCTGACAGTGAGGATTCAGCTTGTTTCCTTGCAGACTGGCTGACTATTTTTTTGTTTGAGTTTTTTTTCTTCCTTGCTGACTGGTTCAGAGGAGAGAGATATGTATTTCTGAGGAGATACAGACAACAAGACAACAAAAGGATATGATGCAAGTAGACTGTCAGACCACAGACACACACAAAACACATGCACACATGTAGAAATACACTGCACACTGTATTGAGCTCATCATAAAAAGACTCCATAGACAAAAGGTTGCAGCTCTCGCACATTGTCGATAAAGTTTTTATTCCCCGGGGTAAAAGGAAGTACACAGTGTTCAATTTCCTGCAACAAATTGGGCTCAGTGTACTTGACAGATGCATTCACCCCTCAGAGGAAAACCTCACATCCACCAGAGTCAAAAGTTTAAAAGAGATGTTTATGTAAAAACTATGCTTTTTTCTGTTTTAATTTGTAACTAAAAAGACTGTCTGCAATTTGAATCCTGTGTTTTCTTTTTGACTTGTTCAGAAAGTTTGTTTCATAGATTCTAGTGTGTTCCTCAAAATGTTATTTTTTATTAACTTGTATTTTTAATTTTCTGATGTTTATTTTTTCCTCTTTGGGTTTGAGGATGGAAAGTCAGATAACTACATTAAAAAACAACCAAACAAAATAAAAACTGATCATTATTTAAGGGAATCATTAACAATATCTTGAAGTGTTTTAGGAGATATATTTTTGCCCAGATCGGGACTTTGTTCAGGAAACAGCATTATTCTTAATGAACATTTACACAAAGTGTATAAATGTTGTGAGATTACAGAAAAGGACTAATCCAGAAAAATATACCGCTGGCCATCTCTCTGTTAAGGAGCAGTTATAAAGGAAACAAAATTTTATGATGGACAAATCATTATCCTCAGCAGTCAAAGCCTGATTTCAAACCTGTAAATTACCCCCACAACTCCATTTTGACCAATTCAGTAAAACACTGCAACTATCAAGTATTTCATTATTGATTAATCTGTGCATTATTTTCTCAGTTAATCGATTTATCGTGTCAGAGCCCAGTGTAATGTCTTGAAATATGTTGTTTTGTGTGATCTGTTTGATGCCAAAAATATTCAGTCTGAAATAAGGTAACACGGCAAAACATAAAATGCTCTGACTGGAGAAGCAGAAACAAGAACATTTATAAATGGCAGTTGATTTACCTCAAGATTAATTTTTCAACTAATTATTTCAGGTCTTATATACTGGATGAATTTAAAGTTAAATAAAATGGGACCTTTGTGATTACCATGACATAGTTTGGAGCAGGGTTTGCTTACATGCTGCAGGTAATATTTTGCAGGTAGTGTGCACATGTTTAGTATTTTTGCATGCTAACATTAGTGAACAGAAGCATTAAGTATAGCTAAGGGTATAAGCAGTTAAATATTAAGGTAATAAACAGGTGGAGCAAAGCGGATGTCATGTGATGTGACATACTTAACAGCTATTTGAAGTAAACCTTTAGACTGATTGACCATTGAAAAACCTCTAAAGGAATTTTGACTGAGTTTTTAATTGTAGGAAAATTACCATATATTTTGTATGATGAATTTTGTGGTTAAGAAGAAATATTGTATATTTTCTGTTGGTATACTCTGTGGAAGAGGGTTGGAGATTAGATTAGACATATAGATTTCTTTTCTTAAAATTCTGACATTAATGATGATACATGGCCCTAATCCTCTAGCAGTGTTTCAGCATGTCCTCTAACTACTGTTAAAATTGTGACTTACTTACACATTGGATGGCCTACATACAAATGTCTGCAAATAACACTTCCTCCCAGCATTACTCATGTGACCTTATGACGAAGTGCTCCAGAGTAAGGAAACAGCTGGTGCTTCACTCCTGGAGCACAAGACAGTGTTATCCTGCTTTAGAGGCTGAATTCTGCTCTGATATATTTAATAATAATATGATTGTGTGACAGAAAGTTAACATGACGTTTGTTTTTCGATCCTCTCGACTACAAGCTTTTAATTTGTCATATTTCTTTTATTGCGAAGCAGGATTTAGTTCTCTCTCATACACGATCTTTTGCTGGTCACGTGAGGGAGCGGAGCCGGTGAGACTTCCGCTATTGGCTGCTATGAGCAACGATAAGTTGTCATTGGTCCGTGTCTCCGTGACCGTTGATGCTTACATCAGCACAGATTCGCTCAGGGTTGTTGTTTACGTGTGTGTTCTTCTCAGATGTACTCTGCGTGCTTTAAAAGTAGATTATTTTCCAACCCCCACTGGTTGTGTGTTATGATCGTACTGTGGGGGCGGTGTGAAGTCTCGTTATGTGTCTCCGCGATTCTCAGTGACTTTGATAACGCTCTCCGTCATCACCGGATGACAGGACATTCACAGTGATACTTAGGTGGAAGGGACATGTCTCTGTCCCCCCAAGGGACAACATGACACACACCACAGTACGTCCTCGTTGTGCCGTGAAGAAGGGGAAGTGAAACCGGGTTTATCGTCATCAAGCTGTCTCCACCTTCTCCATAAGAGCAAACCACCAGACATTAGCTATTTTTTTAGCTAATGAAGAGTGTCCTGTGGTCTCAAGATGCCGGACAATGAGAGGTCCCTGTCTGCTCCCAGGAAGCTCAGTTATGCGTTGGGACATTTTCTGAACGACTTGTGTGCATCTATGTGGTTCACGTACTTGTTGGTCTTCTACCACTCTGTGCTGGGTTTCCGGAACACAAACGCGGGTAAGTCATTCCTGCATCTGTGATGCAGCGCAGCTTATAATGTTCTTTATTTATATCGAGACACCAGCATAGCAGAGCTCATGCACCCACTGGTACTCTGTGTCAATGAGACTGTGTCTGTGCTGTAGGTGTGCTGCTGCTGGTGGGGCAGGTGGCTGATGCTCTCTCTACACCTCTGATTGGCTACGAGTCTGACAGAACCCCCGGCTGTGGAAACTATGGCAGGAGGAAGACATGGCACTTAGTTGGTAAGTCAGAGACAAAATTAAAAGATACAAAATGTTTAAACTGAAAATGAGTATCACCAAAAGTGTTTCAGTTGATTTATATTGCTGTGTAAAATGACATGTACGTATTGTTTTTGTCTGTCATGCACATGCTATGCTGCAATTAGGGGTATCCATGTTACATGAGTCTGCTGTTTGGACTTTGCTCTCTTAGTAAATTCTTCCATACTTTATTGAGCAGGTCACATCATACTCTAACGACTGTGTAAGTACAGCTCTCAAAGGGTTATACGAAGTGGTCCAGAGGTGATCCATCCTTTAGTTATTTAATGACTATGTTTGCCCAGTGACAAACATACAGGCACACAGGGAGAGCTAGATCGTAAAAAGTCTACAAAGTTCATATTTTGTTAGTTTTTATATCCCTGTTAGTTTTACAGTGCTCTGTAGTATGGCTGAGACAGAGAAAAAAGACAGAGAAGCATACTAGTAGATTTTAGTGATCTGTAGATTAGATACATTTGGGTTGTATCAAGGCCATAAAACCTCAAATATTTACTGTTGATTATAAATCGAACTGCTAAACTAATTCCAGTGGTCTATGTCTATTCACTATAACAAAACACAATACAGCTCTACTACATTCTCAGAAATGATCTTACATCTGAACCATCACCTCTTCAAAATAATCTCAACAAAAACTGAACTGTGACTAAGGATCAATGCAGGACAAGTTTATTAGAATGCATTCGTTTTAACTAGGTGTTCTTAATAAACTAGTTTGTGAGTATGGTGACTCTTTGCATCTTAATATAATTACACATGCGGAAGGGAAGTTCAAAATGTGGAGAGTGACTTCAGTGGATTTGTTAGCCTGTTAGTATTGAACCAAATCACAACATACCACCACACTCAAAAGGTCTTTGTCTTTGTGTGTTGTCAAGGCACACTGAGTGTGGTGCTGTCTTTTGCCTTCATCTTCAACCAGTGTCTGGGCTGCAACTCCCTTACCCCTCAGTGGGTCAGCTTGACCTACTTCATCCCGTTCATCATCGTCTTTCAGTTTGGCTGGGCGGCCACGCAGATCTCCCACCTCTCTCTCATTCCAGAGCTGGTCACCTGTGAGCATGCTAAAGTAGAGCTCACTGCATACAGGTAGGCTTTTTTCACAAACAGTAAACAAAGCCGGGTAATCTGCTGGTCCTGAATCCACTGTCTCTCCCTGTGTGTTTGAAGATATGCATTCACAGTGATTGCCAACATCACAGTGTACGCTGTGGCCTACCTGCTGTTTCACATGCAAGCCAGTGAGGACGGTGACACACTCAGCGATGCACTTGGACCAGCAGACATCCCCATCTTCAGGGTGAGGAGCATCACCTGACATTTAATAATGTTCAGTAGCAGTGGGTAGAGCTACTTAAACTGAACTCTGACAGATATTGACAGTACTTGACTTGTTAAGGTTTGCAGTACTTTAAGTATGATAAGATAAAATGTTAGTGATCCACACACCAGGGAAATTCACTTACAGCAGCAGACAAGTCAGAATGACGTGGCCAAAAAAATAAATAATATGGCAATAAAATAAATAAATCAAAATGCATTATATGTACATAATATACACATTTCACAACAGAAATATTGTTTGTATAGAAATTAATAAATATAGTATAATAATGAAAGTGTAGCAGCACAGAGCATGATATGATAATTGTATTTGTGCATAAGTGGGTGTGAAAAGTGTGAAGGGTGGGAAATCACAATATGTGTAGATGAGATGTATAATATGGATAATGTGCAGATTAAATTTTCTGTTAGAAATAGTGTAAGTCATGAAGTAGTGTGACATGAGAAAAACAGTGTTTAGTCTGTAGACCAGGGACTTGCCCACATAAAGTGTCTGAAACATTAATATACAGTACATGTAAAACACATATTGGTATTACTGACCAAAAAATATATATCACTGCTTAAAACAATTAAGGGAACACTTAAATCACACATCAGATCTTGATGAACGAAATACTCAAGTTGAAAATCTTTACTGATTTTAACAACGGTCAATGGAACCCAAAATCATCAACCCATTAAGGACTGGATTCAAAACCACACCGAAATTCAAAGTAAAAAATTGAAATTGAAATCACAGGCTGATCCTCTTGCGTGAATTGTCCTGTCTGTGCGACCCTCCAAGGATTTGCCTCCCCAGACCATCACTGACCCACAGCCAAACCGGTTATGCTGGATGATGTTACTGGCAGCATAATGTTCACCACGACTTCTCCCTTTCACACCTGTCAAATGTGGTCAGTGTGAACCTGCTCTCACCTGTGAAAAGAACGGGGCGCCAGTGGTGGACCTTCCAATTCTGGTGTTCTCTGGTGATTGCCAATTGAACTACACTGTGCTAGGCTGTGTTAGGCCATCATGCCACCCTCATGGAGTCTGTTTCTGACAGTTAGTTCAGAAACATGCACACCAGTAGCCTCTGGCAGTGCTCCTCCTGTTTCTTCTCAAAACAAAGGAGCAGATACAGGTCCTGCTGCTGGGTTGATGCCCCTCTACGGCCCTGTCCAGCTCTCCTTGTGTAACTGCCTGGTATCTCCTCCATGTTCTTGAGACTGTGCTGGGAGACACAGCAAACCAGTGTTTTTTTATGTGCAGTTGCCAAACTCTAGATGAAAGGAGCTCTAAGCTGAGGAAGTTGTCCATGCACAACCTCATCCTCATCAATCAGGAAAGACAGCACTCATTGAACATCAATGCATAAGCTTTACTTGAGGAAGACCTGTGGATTACATAAATGTTAAATGGTTTGTATTTATATAGCACTTTTCTAGTCTTGATGACCACCCAAAGTGCTTTACAAAACAGTGCCATTCACACACACATTCATCAGAAACAGAAGTACTTTATTAATCCCCGTAGAGAAATTAAAATGTTACAGAGCCCCTGAGAAAGAGGTGAAACAGCAAAAGCAGGTATAAACATAGCAATATAAAAATCAAGTAAGGCTAAAAGAAATAATAGATATACATATGTAGAAATAAAGACCAGGTATTTATAGATTTACATTTGTGTATGAGTAAAGTAAGTTAAAGTTAAAGTATACACAGTATACACAGTATACACAGTATACATTATTAATCTTTATACTTTAAAGGTTGTCATTGTACAATTTGACAGCCACAGGCAGGAGGGATTTCCTGTGGTGTTCTGTCGAGCAGCGTGGGTGGATGAGTCTGTCACTGAACGAGCTGCAGAGGCTAATCAAGACATTATGGAGAGGGTGTGATGGAAAGTCCAATATTGTCCTTACTTTGGACAAAGTTCTCCTCTCCATCACCACTGTGACACTGTCCAGTCCCCCCCCCCCCCCCCCCCCCCCCCCCCCCCCAACGACATGGCTGGCTCTCCTGATTAGCTTGTTGAGTCTATTAATGTCCTTCTTCTTTAAGCTGCTGCCCCAGCAGACAACAGCAAACATGATGGCACTGGACACAACAGACACATAGAAAATCTGCAGCATCGTTCTGTCTATGTTGAAGGAACTGAGCCGTCTCAGAAAATAGAGACGGCTCTGGCCTCTTTTGTAAATCGTGTCTACGTTTTTTGACCAGTCCACTTTATTGTCTAAGTACACCCCCAAGTACTTATAGTTCTCCACCATGTCCACACTGGCCCCATGGATGGTGACAGGGGTAACGGGCCCCTTCGACCTCCTGAAGTCCACCACCAGTTCCTTTGTCTTTGACACATTGAGCTGTAGGTGGTTTTTACCGCTCCATGTGACAAAGTTGTCCACCACAGTCCGGTACTCACTCTCATTCCCATCAGTGATACATCTTACTACTGCAGAGTCATCAGAAAACTTCTGAAGGTGGCAGGTCTCTGTGCAGTAGCTGAAGTCACTGGTGTATAGAGTGAATAGAAAGGGAGAGAGGACAGTCCCCTGAGGAGTCCCAATGTTGCTGACCACTCTGTCTGACATGCAGCACTGTAAACGTACATACTGCGGTCTGCCAGTCAGGTAATCCACAATCCAGGACACCAGTGGGGCATCCACCTGCATCGATGTCAGCTTTTCACCCAGTAGCGTCGGCCTGATGGTGTTGAACGCACTGGAGAAGTCAAAGAACATGACCCTCACAGTGCTTGCCGGCTTGTCCAGGTGGGTGTAGACTTGGTTGAGCAGGTAGATGATTGCGTCCTCCACTCCTAGACGGTGCTGGTAGGCAAACTGAAGGCGATCTAGTAGTGGTTGAACCATGGGCCGGAGCTGCTGCAGGACGAGCCTCTCGAGGGTCTTCATGATGTGTGACGTCAGTGCCACGGGTCTGTAGTCCTCAGGGTCGCTGGATCGCGGCTTCTTTGGCACAGGGACGAGGCAAGACGTTTTCCACAGCACTGGAACCCTCTGGAGACTCAGGCTCATGTTGAAGATGTGCTGAAGAACTCCACACAACTGTGAGGCACAGGTTTTCAGGACCCTGGGGCTCACATCATCTGGGCCTGCTGATTTTCCTGTGTGTAGTTTCTTCAGTTCTCTTCTCACCTGCTCAGCAGTGAAAGTCAAGACTGTTGAAGGGGGGTTGTTTGTGCATCCCTGGTGAATATATTTCTGAAGGCCCTCTTTTTTTCATTCAGGCTGGCTTTTATGTCCTTAGTTACCCACAGCTGATGTTCCTGGTTGGGACGATGGTGTCCACACAGAAGTTGATATAATCGGTGATGCACTCAGCCAACCCGTCAATGTAATTTCTGTCGATGTCATCTCCATGGGGCTCACAAAGTGCCTGCCAGTCTGTCACCTGGAAGCATACAGATCTATTAGCAACAGATTTTTGTTCTATGGCTTGGGATCGAACTGCCGACCTTCTGATTGTAGAACAACCGCTTTTCCCCTTAGCTGCTATTTAATTGGATTCCCTGAGGGGGACAGGGACCTTGACAGGCGTGGACACAGATGGTGGAGTGGTGGATACCATAAAGGAGCTGGTTTAAATATTCTTAAGCAGGAACTGAGCCCAGTGAAATCACTGGAAGAGTTGAGAAGTGAAGCCTTGGTCAATGACATAATAGGTTAATGGTTGACCTTTTGATAAGATATCTTTATCAGAGTGTCAGTATAACAGAAAGCAGGAATATCACTTTTCCTTATAAGGATTAGAGGGGTTAAGATTTAAATATATATATATATATATATATTTATACATGTGTGTGTTTAATCCCATTTAATAACACTGTGTCTATCACAAGAGAGTTGTCATATGTTTTACCAATCGGTTTCTGACATGCTTCATTTACTTAGCTTACCACCTACCTCTGTATAACAGACTTGATCTTGAAATACTGCTATGTTGTGTTTAATGACAGAATTTGGCTCTGATTGTACTTGGTATCGGTGCACTCTTCTCCATCTTCTTCCACTTGGGAACCAAAGAGTCAAGGCAAGGGGAGGCTCGAGGAGAGGATGTGAGGAAGAGAATGGAGGAGGAAGAGGAGACAAGTGAGCTTCCTCACTCTAAGACCCCCTCATCTCTGCTTCAGTGGAAGTGTTGGTTGCAGCAGCCTTCTTTCTACCAGGTAGGAAATCTTAATCATATCTGACCTAAGCTTCACTTGAAGCTACTCATCTAGTCAGCAGTGGGTAGAAAAGTATTTTGCAATTAGAAGTTCCTATTTTAGCAGTTTGATGGTTGCCATCTGTTTTGCAGAACTTCATAAAGTAGAAACATAAGAGTGTAGAGTGAGTTGTCACTTGTTGAAAGTGTATGTCACTGTGTGTCTCTGTAGGTGGCCTTACTCTACATGTCCACCAGGTTGATAGTTAATCTGTCTCAGACCTACATCTCAATGTATCTTATTAATACTCTAGGGCTGCATAAGGTAACCCAAATTCACTCTGTTTTATTCATACATTTGTCAATTTGCATGCAAGGATCCTTTCCTGAAAATGTTTGTCTTTCATCTCCTCCAACAGAAGTTCATAGCGACGATCCCATTAGTCATGTACATGAGTGGCTTCCTGTCCTCCTTCGTTATGAAGCCTCTGACTAAACTGATTGGAAAATGTGTAAGTAGAACCTCAAAATAGTTCAGTCTGTCAGACTGATTTCACATTATTTTTGGAACTATGTATGATGTAATTTCCTGAATTCATTGTGACTTCTTCATTGTGACTTCTTCATTTATCATATGATAAATATGATGGGGAATAATTTCCTGAACATTATAAGCTTTTAACTGTCGTTGTTTGTGTCTATTGTTTCCAATTATCGTGGAAAGTGTGTTTTTTGGGTTTTGTTTTGTTGATCATCACCTTTGACCAATCATCTCAAAGTTAATCATCTAGATATACTCTCCCAGGTAATATTCCCTCTAAGTCTGATGAAAAACTGGACACACAAAGACACCCACACACACACAGGTGGCTATGTAGTAGATCATGACGATCAGAACTAGACTTTGAGTTAACATTCGACTATAGTGGTTCAAAATGTCCCATCAACAAGCATTCACATGTGGATGGAGCTCTGTATTATAAACATGTGGATACATGGGTATAAAACTATTTTGATAATTCATAAGTAGTTTCTTTAATTATTTAAGCAAATGCCAAATATACTTCTGTTTTAGCTTTAACTTGAATCTGAGCTCCTGGTAATTGTGATGGGCATTTTAAAAATATTTTCTGATATTTTATAGACCAAACAATTAATCATTATTTGAGAAATAATCTGCAGATTGACTGATCATGAAAGTAATTCTTTGTGATGTATTAAATGCAGAAGTTAGGCAGATACTGTATAAACGCTCCTGAATTTTTTTTTTCTCAAACGACTTCTGTTTGAGAAAACAATGATGGACTTGTGTGGAAACACAAGTTTTGGTTATTTTACCTTTAACTTTTACGGTATTTTTTTATTCTTCTCGCTGGTTTGAAGTGGGAGGGAAAAGTGTAATGTCACATAAGCCCATGCCGTCAGAATTTAGCAACATTCAAATGAAGATCTAATGTCATGCACATTAACTGACTCTTATAGAATAATATTTAAAATTTTAACTTTCACTGCCCATTAAGTCATGATTGCTTTATGGAGTAAAGAAATTATACACAATTCTAAGTAATTTTCAGAAAGGTCTGGGGACAGGAACAGTCTAGAATGAAAGTCTATTATCACCATTTACATTCAACAGAGTACAAACATAAAAAACTACTAATTACTTTTCAGTATGTTGATACCTTCTCAGTCGATTTCCTTCTCTGTTGTCAAAGCCAGAGCATAATTTTACATTTGACCTGAGCTGGATTTGTGTGTCTCTTTATGGTCCAGCTCACCTATTTTGTGGGCCTGCTGCTGATCATGGTCTTCTCCTACTGGGTGCTGCTGGATGACAGGATGGGTCAGCGGGTGTACGGGGCAGCTGTGCTGCTGGGCGCAGGCTCAGCCACCATCCTGGTCATATCGCTTGCCATGACTGCTGAGCTCATTGCCGATCAGACTGTAAGAGGCGCTAGTTCATACTGTACTGTACTGTACTGTGTGTGTGTGTGGGTGTGGGTGTGTGTGTGTGTGTGTGTGTGTGTGTGTGTGTGTGCGTACACTCTCCTCATCTCTCTGTTGTTCTCTTTGCAGCAAAGTGGAGCATTCGTTTATGGAGCCATGAGTTTCACCGATAAGTTGGCTAATGGAGTGTCAGTGATGATCATTCAGGCACTACACCCTTGCCAGTTAGTACACATACACACACACACACACACACAGAATAATAAAGTTCCATGGCAGCTCCAAAACAGCTGTCATGTTTGTCAGACACCTGCTTCTCAATGCTGACATAGAACTTCCTCCTTTTAATGCATGTTTTTAACCACAACATTATGTGTTTATTATACAAAACACACTGCACTACACAAGATTTCTAAACTTAATATTGACAGTGGTGTCAAACTCAATCACAGAGAGGGCCAAACAGGGTCAACAAACAGGATAGACAGGATATCGAATAAAGTGCAAAAAGAAAGCACATTTAGGTAGGATAGATTCTTCTTTTATTTTTTTTAGCCAGTTCATTAATGTTTGGGTTAGGTTCTTTGCTGTGGAAACCCTCAAGATGGAGTGAAGGTGTGCATCAGTGAGACAACTCCTGTGTTGGGTTTTTTTCATCTTCATCACAGGAGAAAAGTATGTGGGGGAATTTGACGAGGCAGGCACTGGAATCTCTGGAACACTGGAAAAATAATTTACTAACATCAAATACTCGGCAGGTGAGGAGGGGCGCTCATTCCGCGTGCATCTAGCCGGGCACTGCGCACCAGCGGGCCAGTTAAGATAGATATATGAATTATATTGCGGACCGGATATAATTATACCACAGGACGGAAATGGCCCGCAGGCCTTGAGTTTGTCATCTCTGTCGTAAAATAATGAAAGATAAATATTAGAATAGACAAAATAAGAATATGTATGCAAAGTTGTTCAGAGGGATATCATCACAAAATGTGAGTCACACTGTAACATGTGTTGTCGCTCTTTCTCAGCACTGTGGTGTGTTGTCAGGCCTGTGTCTGGTTCTATCATTACATCATGGTCATTGTGACAGGAGGCGTGGCTGTCATCGCAGCTTTGGCTCTCTGCTCCATCCTCATCTGGCCAATAAGCATCAGACCACGTGAGTTGTACAACCACACAAATACACAGTTTGTGTGTTTACTTTAGTGAAGTAGACTCATTGTAGCTGTTCCTTTATTGTGTGCTTAGTCCTTTACTACCTATGTGTATCTCTCTCTCTCTCTTTCTCTTTCTCTTTGTCTATGCAGGTGGTTTGCTTGTCATCTCTGATGATGTCATCTCTGATGATGCAGCCAGAATCAACTAATACCTCTGAAACTGACTCTCCATCACAGTGCAACTGAAAGATGCAAACTGATTCATGTTAGTTTGCCAGGTAAATTCCTGAGTGGCTGCTTGTGGCGGCAGGGTGTGGTTGGGGTGCCAACTGCTGGACAGGGAGGAGAGGCTCAGCCGTTCATGGGACAGCTGTGCGATCTACAGCTCTACTCTACTTCATATCTTAGATTTTAAGCTTAGGGGCTGAGCAAGAAAACAGGCAGAATCTTCACCCTTTCAGCAACTGACCATTCCCACAATTTATTAACTTTTCCCCAAAACTATATTGACCGATCCCAGACGTTATTGAACATAGAGACACAGTCGCATTTAAAAGGATAGTTCACCCAGAAATGAAAATTCAGCTCACCTCAGCTGGATCAATACACATGACGATGGGAACTGTGATCCCGATCGTTCATCAGCAGATAAGGAACATCAGCCAAACAAAAGGGAACTCATTATGTGTGGACCAGTTCAAATTATTTCTACCTGCCAGCTTGTCAGTTATGCTGATGTGACAGAGAACGCTTAATTGCGTTAATAACAGGTTGTTGCACTACATCTTCCCCCACAGAAGGATACATAGATAAACCACTACATTTACAGACCGTCAGTCTCATGAAGAGCCACCGCTAACTCCACAGACTGGCATGATGAGAAAAAGAAGGAACGCACAGATGACACTTAAAAAACAAATGAACCTCAAACTTGGGTGACTTTGGGAGCAAACATAGGCAGGGAAATTTTGCTTTTTTTCTGCTGACTGAAAGACTCACTTCACTGGCTGTGGAGTCGCTAAGCTTCATGTACTTGGTTTTTTGGACACAAGAATCCCAGTAGAGAATAATTCACTAGAGCGCTGCAGTTTTTTAAAGAAATGCTGACATTCATGTAAAGCCTGTTCTGCTGCATGGTAGGAATGAGGCATGCTGGGAGATCTTGTGATTGTTTTGGGTAATCTTATTTTAGTTTTTTGTGTTTTACCTCTTTATAATCAGACCAAATGGAAAATGAATACAATTATTTTTATAATCAAAAGACACATGAATAGCAGAATGGCATTTGATATAAGCAGACTTTAAAGGGATCAATAGTGTAATATGTGAATTTATATAATATGTTATTATTAATAAAAGGAAATCATGCAGGTAAATAATCAGAGTAGGTATTAATGTTTGACTGGGAGCTGTGTGAAAGCTCCCTTGAGAAGTCATGTTCTGCCAAAACTTCTTTGACCATTCATTATCTCATTTACAATGACTTTGTTTGCCTTTCTTGTGCTTTTGCTGCTCTGATGAGACTTTCATAAAGGGACATTAAATACGCATCATGTGTCTGTGTTTGAATGAAATTCCCAACTGTTAGTTACATATCTACATGTGAAGCACATACTGGTCATCATGAGAAGAAAAGATTAACTAATAAACTTTCAGCAAATACTATAGTTTCAACCTCACCTCAACTGGGATCTAATCAAATTCTTTTGTTCTTCTTAAATTGATTCTAGTTTTTCAGCCATTTTTCTTGGATATCCACCCAAACACTACACACCGAATCACATCAATGTAACAGCTCAACATTGCACTAATGTTTCACTTTAATCTTTGTGTTTGCATTATCTTTTCAGTTTTGTCATATTGCACCAATTATTGTTTTATTTATTTATTTCAGCATTATAAAATCAACTATATGCCAGTTTCTAGAGACCTGTTTAAAGTGTTAAATAAGCTTCCGCTTCTCCATGCCATGTCTTCGGGCAAGATACTAAACCACAAAATTGCCTCTGACGGCCATGCACTGTGTAAATGGCAAAAACTGCTCTGTAAAGAACTTTGAGTGGTCAACAAGACTAGAATACTGCTACATAAACACAGACCATTTCTGTTACAGTCACAACTCATCACTAAATGGTTTGTATTTATATAGCTGATATATAGCGCTGTTATATAAAGCTTTTCTAGTCTTGACCACTCAAAGCGCTTTACAGTACAGTTTTCCATTCACACACGCATTCATACAGTGCATCACCTGCCACCACAATCAGGATCCACCAACACCACCATCCATCATGATCCACTGCCGCTATCAGGATCCACTATTGTGATCCACAAACAGCTGCCACCTCGATCATGGCCCACTGCCACTATCCGCTATCAGCTGCCAACATGATCCAAAATCCGCCATCACTCTGATGCGTGATCCACCATCGTGATCCACGATGTGGCCGCAGCTGCAGTCCTAGTTCTAAAACCAGTATCTGCTTTTACTCAGTATCAAGACCTGAAATGTTACTGTACCTTGTGGATAAACAACTGTTTTTCTTGCTGGGCCTGTTCATTTCCATTCAATAAGCCTCATTCTTCAGGAAATGTATCTCATATCTATTACTGATTTTCATGTGAAGGCTCATGAGTTGACTTTCTCTGGCTGGCTATCCTGGTGTGTTACCCAGTTCAGGGTCCCGGAATGTAACATGGACGGACACTTCCCGCTGCATCTCATTTTGTTGACGATAACAAAACTATCAATGACACAAAGATTAAGATCAGCTGAACAAGTGTGGAACAAGTTGGATTTTGTGTTTCTTAAGATCTTGGACTTTTGTGCAACACCCTGAGACAACTGTTTGTTGTGATAACGTGCTATATAAATACATTTGATTGATTGGTTGATTTAATGTGCCTACAGTAGGCCTGCTTAAAGGAATGTGCTGTATTTTATTTATAAATGAATACATTACTGTTACACAGTAAACATCTGTGATGCCAAGCTCAAAGTTTGCATTTTACTCTGAATAAACTGCTCACTACAGTGTCATCTTTCCAGACATTGTTCATCTGAAAGAAGGTTTAAAGTTAAGTATAAAGCTTTATGCAATCTGTTTTAATGCTCAAATGTCTGATTTACAGCCTGTTGTCAGTTTTGACCTCTTTATATACAGTCTATCGTTTTGACTCATTCATTTGAATCAGCAGCAACAATACATTTGAATAATATTCTACATCAGCAAAGTGTTTGATTCCTTCTTGTTGCTGTGTCCGGAGTCAATATTTAAGAAATTCAAGAATACTGCTTAAAACTATAAGTTGAAAAAACTTCTAATCTTTCAGTCTTTTTATTCCCCTCTACATAAAATTTCCCTCCAGCCATCTCCTATTAGGGAGCGCTGGTGTTCATTTTCTCCTGGCAGCTGTCCCAGAAGTTGAGTAGTCTATTGTCCTTGTTGCTGCAGAAGTCAGTGAAGTCCCTGAGCAGGCGGTCAGCCAGCCTCTCGTCACCCAGCACACCGGTCCTCCAGGCTTTGGTCAGCATGGTGTTGTAGGCCCAGTAGTAACCGACCTGCTCCTCGCTGCCGAACGGCCCGTGGCTGTTGGAGGTGGTGGAGTTCCTGCGGCGGCGCTGCTGTCCACTCGAGTACTTCCTCTTAGAGTATGGGAGCTGTAGGAACAAGGTTCCTAAAAGGAAACAAGTGGGATTTAAGCTTCATGATGTCGAGTGACCAAAAGGTTAGTGTGATATTATGATGTAATTTGATGTAATAAACCTGTAACGTGAATGTACTGGGGTTTGTTCTCAGATGGGAAATTAAAAGCAGAAGCAGAAAACTTGTCGTGCACAAAGCCGAATCTGGAAGAAAGAGAAACATTTTTACATTGAGTCACTTAGACATTTCGAAAAACATTTGGTTTGAAGTTATATTTGTGCCTCATTCCAATCGAAGATACAATATTATTTTACACACATGGCTCAGGGGTTAGAGTGGTCATCCTCTAAATGGTTGTATTTATATAGCGCTTTTCTAGTCTTGAAGACCACTCAAAGCACTTTACACTACAGTTTTCCATTCACCCATTCACACACACATTCATACATACAGTGCTTCTATAGCTAGCACTTTTTTTGTTGTTCTATTGGGCAGTTTGGGGTTCAGTATCTTGCCCAAGGACACTTTGGCATGCAGATGGGAAGACTGGGGATTGAACTTCCGACCTTCTGGTTGGAGGACAACCGCTCTACCCCCTCAGCCACAGCCACCCACCCAAGGTCAGTTGTTCCATCCTAGTCTTCCCTAGTCCACCTGCCAAAGTTTCCTTGGACAAGATACTGAAACCCACATTGTCTATAGAAATTGCTGCACATGGTGTGTGTGTGTGTGTGTGTGCGTGCGTGCGTGCGTGTGTCCTGTCCCTATGCGGAAATGATTGTGTTCTGACAGCAGGCGTGTGTGTGTAGATGTCTCTGCGCCTTAAAACCCACAAAGGCTCAAAGCTGATACACTGTATGAATGTGTGTGTGAATGTAAAACTATACTGCAAGGTTCTTTGAGTGGTCATCAAGACTAGAAAAGTGCTACATAAATACAGACCATTTACCATGTATAATTTTTTTAAAGTTCAATTCAATTATTCAATTCAATTTTTTTTGTATAGTGCCAAATCATTACATACATTATCTCAAGGAATTTTACATAGTAAGGTCAAGATTTAAAAAAAGGACGCTAAGGGATAAATAACATTAACTACTATGTTAAAATATATAAACTACATTAAAAACATATGCACTACAGGTAAAAAAAAGAGAACAGGAAGGAAACCTAGAAAATAACTACAAAGCTTTGACTTAAGATGGAAAATATCAATTCAATCAACTACTGTCGATCAACTGTTGATCTGACAAAAGTTAGCAACCTAACAATAAAGGCTAAAAGCTAATAACTAGAATTACTGCACTGTGGTTGGATGCCTTTGCTTACTTACTTTTTTTCTAGATTCATAGGTCACTTACACTTCACTGTGACCTTTGACCACTGAAACAATCACTTTATCTTTGAGTCCAAGTGACAACTGACCAAAAGGGGAGGAAATTCCCTCAAGCAGTCTTGAGATATTACAATTCAGTTTATCAGTGAGTCCAAGTGAATTGTACCAGATGCAATTAAATTCCCAATGGGCAGTCCTGATATCACATTCAGAGGGACGTGAGGTAACTGTGACCTTGACCTTTGACCTCCAGGCACCAAAATCCAATGAGTTAATGTTTGAACTCAACGTATTGAATTTGAAAACATTCTCTCAAGCTGATCTTAATCCCACTCAAGAAAAACATACACATAATTTGTGAGGCCACTGTGACCCTGCCTTTTGTCTTTTGGCTACCAAAATCAAATCAAAATTCAAGTGAATGTTTGCGCCAAATGTGAAAAGATTCTCCTCAAGGTGTTCCAGAGATATTGCTATAACAAATCAAACAATGCACTTTGTGAGGCCACCGTAAGTCCAGGTGAATATCTGGACCAGATGTAGCAAGGCATGGGTAACAGGGTAGCCAAGCAGGGGTCAGTGAGAAGGAGGTCTTACTTAAAGGGTGAGTGACTGATGAGCACCCGTAATCAGTAGCTGACAGCTTATGACAGAAGACTAGGGTTTTCTCAAGTTAAATTATTCTTTGAATTATAATAATTTCTCTACCAAAAATTACCAAAGTTACTCTGTAGTAACCATTGCTGAGGAGGGAAGCACACATATAATGTCCAAGTTAACTTTCAGTGTTGAAAACCACAAGAAAACAGCTACAACCTGTACAGTATGGCCTCCTGAAAGAGCTGCATCCTTTCCCAGTATGTCTCTGGTTCAAAACCTTTAAGAGATGTGACAACACACAGATAATGAACCACTATCACACACGTCACACACACAGCATTCAGACTAAGGGCTTCTTTACCTTCAAACAGCTTGTCGCTGCCGTTCTTCAGCAAACACTGGATGTTGAGAGGGATGAAGAGCTGGGCTCTCAGTGGGTCTCCATACAGGTACGATGTCAGAGCGAAAGGAACCTCCAGCACCGGAACCAACAGGAAGCCGCACGAGGCTGCTTTCCTATGCCACCCTTGAACCTGACAGACAACAGCTAATTAAAGACTGGCAGTTTGAGACCTTGAATTTCGGTAGAGTTGTTATAAATTTGACTACAGTCTAATTTCAAAATCCTCCAGTCGATGGTTGCAATCTGGGACAATCTCTATGACAAGGTGAATTGTTAGTGACACAAACAAACACATAAGCTCAACTTAAACAAGTATTTTATGTAATTATTTATCTCTAATTCTCTGTATGGCTCTCTAAAGAGCAAATAAAGTGGCTTTCAAATTACAAGGTTCTATCTGCAATCAGTGGTTTTAAGATATTGAGCTTCAGTTTTCACATTCTGAACAGAAAACTGATCACCAGGAATTCAATTTGATTCAATTTATGAGGTACCCAATGTCATGGCAATATACAATATGGTACTAAAATCCTATCACTGTTTTAATTTTTTTCTGGATCAGGTGCCTTTCAAAGCTATTAAGAGATTTTTGAAGGCAGGACATTGCAAAAGTCTGATCAATCATATCAAATAAATGCAACACTGATGACTCTAAATGTTAAAATAATATAGAGCGGTTAATTTCTCATCAACACTGATGAAATTGACAAAGAAAGTTATATTTTATTTTCAAGTAACTTGCTCTCATAATCATTAAAATGTCTGGTAGAAATCTGCATGCTTGGTTTATTAATCAGTTTTCCCACATACCACGTAACCCCAGGGGTCCCTGTAGGAATGCAGTGCCAAATAAGTGGAGCGTTTTTTAAAGGCCTGAGGATTCCTCAGAAGTCCTCAGACCCAAAATAGTCAAAGGATAGACATGTGTTATTTTTTTAATAAGAATAACTTTATTTGTATAGCACTTATTTAAACAAGGTTACAAAGTGCTACACAAAATATATGGAAAAAAACTAAAAAAATCTGTATTCAATTGAATTTTCAGTGCCAAATCTTCAAGGGTGAGGCCTTAAAATTTACAGAGAAACCCAACAGTTCCAACAAGCACTTTAGCCACTGTCCATGATAGAGTTCTGCACCCGCGACATCAGTGAATGTCTACAGAGAATATTGGGAAATAAAAATATTGAAATAATGTTGCTGCAACTTCGACCCAGTTGCTGACCACTGTGGTAGTTTATCAGAGGAAGTAGGAGAAGACATGCTCAATTTGGTCCACAGAGTGTAGGCACAGTGCCCCGCCCCAATTTATTATTTACAGGGTATCCTCCAAACGCTCTACCCCTCAGCCACAGCCGCCCCACTTAACATTGGGTTAAGTGTTTTCTTTCAAGGATTTGTATTATGTACTATCTACTATGTCAACTCTATAAATCTTTGTATGGGTAGTATCTAAGAACTGCTGCAAAATTCAGCAACAAGTTGATAAGAAAGGAAATTATGATATTATCAAGTTACCATCTCAAAGAGCACTGCAGCAGTGACAGCCATCCAGTGCAGTTTGATCTCGAAGGCAGCGTTGAGAGAGAAGTTTCCATGGTAATTACAGCTGCACCATTCAGTACGGTCGCTGCGGTTGTTAACATCCACGTCCAGCGTAACTGTTTTCTGCTCCGGGACTGTAGCAGCTGGAGGGAAGAAGGAGCCAGAGAGAAAGGTGGACAGACAAGAGGAGAGGATGGCATGATAGGCAGGCAGATGGAGGAATGGAAAGAGGCTCAAATCTGTCAACACTGAGTTAGCGATGTTACGGATATTTATTGATCCCCTAAAGCTCTTCAAATCCGATCTACTGTTATCTTGAATTAGTTAAAAGAAAAAATGTTTGGAATGTTTAGTCATGTGGAAATAAATAAGATAATAAATAAATAAGGGAATAAATGTGGAAATAAATGTGAAAATAAATAAAGAAATGTGGAAATAAATAAGGAACAAATTATTTGTTTTCACATTTATTTATTTTTGTGTCCTAGTTTTTCTTGTTGAGTGTTAAAGGCATATGATCTCACACCTTGTTAAAGCCCTCCATCAAGGTTACTAGGTTGTTATTTTTATTTTTGTTATTATTGTGGAAATTAACCACTTTTTCTCCTAGCTGTGTGTGTATGTGTGTGCACGTTACACAAGTTGCAAAAGCATTAATGTATGTTTCTCCCAGTTCAAACAGCAGTTTCCTGCTATAACAAATAACAACTTGAACAAATAAGTAGAGAATACAGTCAATAGACAATGACAGCAAGCATTAAAGCTGTTGCTTTAAAATGTGCAAGCATTTTTTAAATAAGCTGAGGTGACAAATGAAGCTTGTAGTATGTTTAAGCAGTTATATGATGGAAGAACGGAGCCAGAGCAGAAACATAGTCACAATGTGATGCATTGTGATCAGCAACACACTAACCGCCCAGCATGCACTAATTGGACGGGGGGGGGGGGTTCTGTGGGCAGATTAACACAACTACTACTATGAGACACTTAACATGCTCTACACCTGGAAACACAACCAGCTGTTAATTGCAGATCTAAAGTCCACTGTCATCAGTGCTGAGTCCAGTATCTGTATCACAGAACAGGAAAGATGAAATGCTACATGGAATCAGCTCTGTGGTGAGGGTAAAACTCCAACAGTGTGAGCAGGATGAAAAACAATTGTGGTGAGTGTTAATGTCTGTGGTAGTTATACACATGTAGGGCTCATTGTTCTTGGTTTGTTTTTTGTAGCAAAGACTTACCAATGGTTACTGTAACCATTGTATATTTTACAAACTTTGAGGGATTCAAGCAACTGATCTGCACTTATTTCTCTTCAGATCATATTAGTGGAAGCATTATGAGCTGTAAAATTCTTCTTATGTACGTTAAGTAAAGTGAAAAAGGGACAAAGTGGGTCTAATTTTCAGCCTGGGAAATAAACACCACAGGTTAGGGCCTACATCAATCATTAAAATGTTACTGAGGAGGCAAAAGATTATGCAAATATGTCATCTGTATAGAGAAAATATTGAAGCCCACAGATTGATCTCCATCCAATAGAACTGTCTCTCTGACAACTGCCACAACAATAAAGTAAACTCAGTGGTAGGTTTTGCTTTCTCAGCTGTCTCTCTCATTATTCAAACTAATTATGTCTGCTGGCTAATTGTTAAAGCTGTTTTCACTTCATCTCATCTTAACAATATATTTGATAGTTTTCAGGCTTTGCAGTTGCATTGCCAACCTTATTTATTTAACTGCACTTCATTCTGTTTCTCTGTTGTTTCTCAATACTTTTCTTTTCCTTTAAATTTGTGTTTTCCTTCCTGTTTAATGTACAGTTACAATTCAGCAGGATGTCCACTGTCCTTCTCTGCAGGGCTTAGTACTGATGAATACTAAGAAAAACAATGAGCCTTAGGTAGATGAAGATGAATGTTATGTTATATTGAAGGCTGAGAGCTCACTTGAGCGTGGTCAATATCCTTCCAAATGATGGGATGGGTAGATATGAGCTAGAGCAGAATGTACTGCCATGATGTACACAGAAATAATCATCAGCGGCAGTAGAACAAACAATTAGAATTTCTTGTAGTTTTTGGATGACCAAGATGGCTGAAAAAAACGACCTCTCTCTGCTCTGTGAAACATGCTAATACTGGACCCACACAGTCGAAGTAGACTTGAGTATGATCTGCATCAGACTGGATGAGGGAGGTGACCATGTCTCCTATGTGGTGTGGGTTGGGAGGATCAGGCTGGGTGTACCTAGCAGTGCAGCGGCCTGGCTGCGTCCTCCAAAGCTGCGGCTGAAGGAGCTGTGCCTACTTGCGTAGGAGGCTGGCCGGCTGGGCAGCCAGGGCAGGAGGAAGGTCGGTAGGTCGCAGGGTTGCTGCTCCTCTAACACAAAAGCCACTTCGAACCACTTTCTCTGGAACAGGGCGAAGTCCTCCAGGGCTGCAGTGGACCAAACGCCAGGTGCTGTGGGGGGGAGCTGGGTGGTTGGCACTACAGAGGACAGAGATTGCCATGACAACACCCTCTCAAAACTTCTACATGGGAACAATCATATTATTTTTCTACCTAACTCATATCAATTACAGATATATACATGGCAAAGTATGGTGTACTATTTGAGATAAAAGTAGGATTAAAATTGTGAGCCCATGAGCCTTTTTGTCATGATGGTGCCTTTGTGCATCTGGTATTTCGCAACCAAGTGTAGAGCGCACCATGCACGAAGAGAGGCACAAACAGGTGGGAAGGAATTTAAATGAGGCAGTGCAGCGAGTCATTGGCATTTCAGTGGAAAATGTGTCCATTTCAACAAAACACGTTTATGGTGAATGTCAAACTGCTGCAACTTTGGTAATTAAACAAAATACTTATGTCAAATGCACAGTTATGCTTGAAATGTAAATAAATATTTTTTCCTAATCACTCAGGTCAGTAAATCCCTGCAGCCATGTGAAGAAGCAGTGCGCATGTTGACAAAATCTGCACATGGGAGGTGTCAGACTATAGCGACACATCAATCCTGTATCAATGCCTCTGTAGCAGCAGAATTTAATATTTCATTTTCGAGATGCATTATGGTGCAAATGTTGCTGTGTGACATTTTAGAGTGAAAAATTTGTACTTGTTGTACTTATACAGATAAAATCAGGCCCTGTAAGAATTTTAAATCCATTTACCATCCTTCTCTCCAACAATCCTGTAGAAGTAGAAACCATAGACGAAGGTGCGCATTGCTTCTCCAGAAGCATGGGCCACCAAACCTTCATCAAGCATTTTCTACACAAATCAAACAGACAGAAACAGAGCATTACTAAACACATACATCTATTGTGTTTATTATACTTAACTAAATTTTTACTATAGCGAAATTAGCTCACACACAACCCTAATACAACATTTCGAAAGGGCAGCTTTTTCCTTTCTGATGGAGTGAACCCATGCAATGACATTTAGATTTTATTTAGATATTCAGACACTCCTCAGTACTTAGATAAAACATGGCAGCAATTACATTTTGACAGTATGAAAACCTCAGTGACTTTGGGACAGTTGGTTAAAACTACTTTAATTCAATTTTATTTGTATTCATAATATAATGTAATCATAATAAACATCATCTCAAGGCACTTTACATAGAAGGTAAAGACATTCAAATCTTATATTATATAGAGAAACCCAACAGTTCCCACAATGAGCAGCACTTTGGCGACTGTGGAGAGAAAACTCCCTCATTAACAGGGAGAAACCTCTAGAACCAGAGGAGGGATGGGTGGAAAAGAGGGGAGGGAAGAGAGAGAGATAGTGGGGAGGGGGAGGAGGTAGAGAGAGTGAGGTAAGAGAGACCGGGATCACTTCAGGTATCAGATCTGACTAGTTCAAATGAAAACAATAACAATGTCAAGAAGTTATTGATTATTATTGATAGCAGCAACAATTCATATAATAATTAATTACTAATTAGTGTTATTGTTGGGATGATGGGAGTTCCCCCAGCAGTCTAGACCTATAGCAGCATAACTAAGGGATGGTTCAGGACTCACCTGATCCAGAACTAACTATAGGCTTCATCAAAAAGGAACGTTTAACTTTAAATGCAGAGATGGTGTCTGCCTCCCGAACCCAGAGTGGGAGCTGGTTCCACAGGAGAGGAGCCTGGTAGCTGAATGCTCTACCTCCTGTTCTACTCTTACAGACTCTTTGAACCACAAGAGAGCCTGTGTTTTATGAACGAAGTGATCTATTTGGATAATACGGTGTTATCAGGTCTTTGATGTATGAAGGGGCTTGATTGTTAAGGGCTTTATATGTGAGGAGCAGGATCTTGAATTCTATTCTGAATTTTACAGGGAGTCAATGCAGAGAAGCTAAGACAGGAGTAATATGATCTCTCCTTCTAGTTCCTGTCAGCACTTGTGCTGCAGCATTTTGGATCAAGGTGGCTTTTTACAGATTTCCTGGGACATTCTGATAATAAAGAATTACAGTAATCTAATCTAGAGGTAATAAAAGTGTGGACTAGTGTTTCAGCATCCTGCTGAAACAGGATGTTTCTAATTTTCCTTAATATTGCCCAGGTGGAAGAAAGCTGTCCTAGAGACTTGTTTTATATGTTGGTCAAATGACATGTCCTGGTCAAACATAACTCCAAGGTTCCTCACAGTGGAGCTGGGGGCCAAGCTGACAACATCCAAGGTGACTATCTGTTCAGACAGTGATTCTCTGAGATGTTTAGGGCCAATTACAACAACCTCAGTTTTGTCTGAATTTAGAAGTAAGACGTTTTGGGTCATCCAGGCCTTGATGTTCTTGAGACATTCCTGAAGTTGAACTAAGTGATTAAATTCATCAGGCTTCATAAAAATGTACAGCTGGGTGTGCTTTCTGATGATGTTGCCTAAGGGGAGCATATATGAGGTGAAGAGTATCAGCCCAGGGACAGAACCTTGTGGAACTCCATAACTAACTTGCATGTGCATGGAGGGGTCATTGTTGATGTTAACAAATTGAAATATGTCTGATAAATATGATTAAAACCAGTCTAGTGCAGTTTCTTAAATCCCTACATATTGTTCCAGTCTCTGTACCAGAATCGTATGATCTGGTGTTAAATGCTGCACTTAAGATACAACAGGACGAGTACAGAGAAAGTCCATCATCTGATGCCATGAAAAGGTCATTAGTGACTTTCAATAGTGCTGTTTCTGTGGGTCTTTTAAGGGAAATGTTACATGTTGATCATGCAGAATGTACTCATCTTCATTTCCTCTATGATTGATTATGATTGAATCTTTACAATGTAACCTTGATCATGCTGAATCCTGTGCAACATCTTCACCTGATTGCCTCAACTAAGACATTGTTGCCCTGATGTCATCAGAAGATCCTGACCTTTTGCTAAGAAACAACCTCAACCAGAAGGAGAGGAACAAGCCAAATGTATAAAGAGCAAGAACAGCTTCTCATTGGTGTGCATATTACAAACTAACCTTTGTCTTGTGCACCATGCTCTGAGCATTAAAGTGTGACAATACTGTAAGAGATTTTTGTCTCGTTCCTCGTTGTCAGAGTGGGATTGCAGAATTGCCACGACAGTTTATAATCAGCTAAAACCTCTGGATCAAGCGTAGGCTTTTTAAGCAGAGGTTTAATTACAGCTACCTTAAAAGCTTGTGGTACGTAACGGTTAACAAAGACATATTAATCTGATTTAATATGGAATTGTCAATTAGGGGGAAAACTTTCTTTAAGTCTAGTTGGAACAGAGTCTAATTGACAAGTTGTTGGTTTAGATGATGAAACTAATAAGGTCAGTTCAGGAAGGTCAATAGAAGAAAAATGCTTCAAATATAAATCTGGGGCTACAGGTGGTTCTATGGTTTCTGGACTAGACAATATATCTGTGCTATTCATTGGGAGGAGGTGGTGGATTTTTTGCCTGGTGGTTATAATTTTATTTTCAAAGAAGCTCTGAAAGAAATCATTGCTTCTCAGGGTTAGAGAGATAAATGGGTCAGTAGAGGTGTGACTTTCTGTCAGCCTGGCTACAGTGCTGAAGAGGAACCTGGGTTTGTTCTTATTTTCTTCGATTAATAATGAGCAATAAGAGGTTCTGGCATTTTTAAGTGCTTTCTTGTATTCATCCGGCTATTTTAACCTAAACTTCTTTCCTTTGTTTTCTACTACAAATACTGTATATTTGGCTGCACTTTCTGATCACCTTCAAGCGATGTTGCTGGATTTCAATTGTTTTCAATTAATCTGGCAAACAGAAATTACACTTTTACTCATTTTGAATGTGCAAATCTTTCCTTGATCTTATGACATGTTTCATTCAGTGCAAGAAAAATTTGGACTTACCTGCATTTTATCCACAGCCATTGCCTGTGTATCCACTCCATCCACATTGTTGACCAGCCAATGAACAACCTCAGCGCTGATAAAGCAGTTGAGTGGAAGACCTTTCTGCTCTGGGAGCAGCTGTACACCTGTCCTGTGATACCAGACAGCACAGACACACTGCTATCTGACAAAACTAACTGGGTAAACAAGTTAACTAGCAAAATTAGAGGCATGTTTCAAATATATTACATTACTGACACTTTTGGCAGTTGTGTTTATCCAAAGTTAGGAGCAACACATTTAATAATCAGTAAAGCAAGAGGTTTTGGAGTAAGTTAGACTGTTAAATTAAATATGAAGTGCAAGGATAGGAAGTAAAGAAGTATACAGTAAGTGCTACTTCGGCATGTTATGTGTACAGGGATGGCAAGAGCAGACACTTGTTGTTGTTGTTGTTGTTGTTCCTCAAGTATTGAAAAGTAGAGTAGGATCCAGAGCTTTCAGCTATCAGGCTCCTCTCCTGTGGAATCATCTCCCAGTTTCAGTTCAGGAGGCTGACACCCTCTCTACTTTTAAGAGTAAGCTTAAAACCTTCCTTTATGATAAAGCTTATAGTTAGAGCTGGTCCAGGCTTGACCTCGGCCTGAATCATAGTGGTGGACCATGATCGAGGTGGCAGCTGATGGTGAATCATGATGATGGTTTATGATGGTGTATCCCAATCGTGATGGCTGCTGATCATGGACTATGACTACAACAAGACAGCTTGATTTACAATATTGTATCACGTTGTTCTGTACACATGACATCCATTGCATGTCTGTCCGTCCTGGGAGAGGGATCCATCCTCTGTGGCTCTCCCTGAGGTTTCTACCACCTTCTTTTCCCTGTTAAAAGGGTTTTTTTGTGGGCAAGTTTTCCTCACTCGAACTGAGGGTCTAAGGACAGAGGGTGTCACTCCCTGTACAGATTGTAAAGCCCTCTGAGGCAAAATGTGTTTTGTGAATTTGGGCTATACAAATAAAATTTGATTTGATTTGATTTGAATATGTCTCAGATACTCTATCATTACTGACAATAATTCCTCAACTCATTTACCTTCCATCATGCTACAAACTATTTATATTAACCAATCCTGCAATTACTCTTATTTTTCTGACATTCTCCATTACATGTGACATCTATTGCACTTCTGTCCATCCTGGGAGAGGGATCCCTCACATATGGCTCTCTCTGAGGTTTCTACGTTCTTTTTCCCCTGTTAAAGGTTTTTTTTTTGGTAGATTTTCCTTACTCTTGTTGAGAGTTAAGGGTAGAAGATGTCACACCTTGTTAAAGCCCTATGAGACAAATTGTGATTTGTGAATATGAGCTATACAAATAAAATTTGATTGAATGATTGATTGATTCTGGCAGGCATGACAAGCAAGTGGAGGTTGATGCGATGTGGAGCGATGTGAGCTTTTAGGCTTTCGGCCTTATCACCAATCCTTATTTGTGATATTCATGATTTCAAGGCACAGCCGGAGTGAGGAAAGCGTCCAGTTTGTCAACCTCAGGATTGCTTTCCTGCTTCATTGGAAGATGTGATTCTGAAGGCCTCATCAGACAGTGATCTCCAGTGTGCACTGGGGCAGTGTTAAGTGGTTACGATGAGAATCAGAACCTCAAAGACCATGGTTGGGGGTGGGTTGCTGCCCCATTGGGAGGAATTTAATTAACTTGGTGTCTTGTTCATGAGTATGGAGAAAATGGAGCAGGTGAGAGATGGTGCAGTGTCAGCAGTATTGTTTCGGGGGTCTGTTATCAGTCAAAACAAACTTCTGACCTACAATTTTTCAGAAAGAAAGCTCTATAATCCAAAATGAAGCATTGCAGCAACAAAACAAATGTACTTTTACTTTGTAGACAAATTGCAAAAGAGTATGTGATTTTATGAATGTTGTTGCCATGACAGACATCTGCACCATACAACACCTGTTAATTTCTGTCAGTCTGAGTAAAAATAATCAGTTGCAGACTACTGTTGCATAATTCAAATGAAGAACACACTTTGCCTAAAATGACCATATCAGAAATTGTGGTCAACAGGATACGGTAGTTAACTATGTCAATGCTTGCTGGAAGGTCCTCCAAGATAAGAACCCCAATATGGAGTGATAAGATAACTGCTTACTGATTATGGCAACCATGTCAAAATTAAAAATGCCTGACAGGTGTCAAATCGGTTAAAGAATAACTGAACATTTTGTGACCTGATGTAATGGCAACCAACAGTACTCACAAACAATATAAAATCTTACGTGGGATGTTTGATGGCTTCCAGGATCTCCAAGGGAGGTGAAGAGGAGGACAGAGAGAGGACTCCCGCTGCAGACTGGCCACTGTGAACAGATCAGCGCAAAAGGATAGCGGGAAAAATCATCTATTTAAGTTTTCAGCCAACTTATCAGCTACTCTCACTGAGGACAAACTATAGTACTGGCGCAGGAATCCATAAAGTACAGCTTAAATATACGAGTTTTGTAGCATAAAATAAAAATATGAATGATAATTTATGTGAGACATTTAGTTCCAGTTGTGAGGAGTCCCTACAGTACATTAAGTAAACAGTTACCTGGTATCTATGTTGCTTATGGCTGCAGTCTCTCCTGCAGGCAGTGCTGCTGCTCCACCTGTCACTCCAGGCTGGACTCCCTTATCTGCAGCCTCGTTAACTTCAGCAGGCAACTACACAATTAAAATACTTCATTAAATGAGCTGTTTCAGTTTATATGTTTGAATGATTTCCCTCTCACTTACATCTAATGACATCCATCCATGCAATTGATTTTATCTGTCAGTCTTTCGTGTTTCTGAAAATGTTCTTGAAATTGTACTTAAGGAATTTTGCTAAGTTCACTTATTCAAGTACTTGAATAAGTGAACTTAGCTAAATTCCTTCAAGAACAAGATTACATTCACTTTCATTGTATTGTGGTTGAGACAGAAACCTCAAAGAAATGTATTTCTAACCAAAATAATCTATGGCATCTATTGCACTTCTGCCTACCCTGAAAGAGGGATCCCTCACACGTGGCTCTCTCTGAGGTTCCTACATTCTGTTTAATAGTTTTTCCTTTCTTTTGTTGAGGGTTAAGGACAGAGGATGTTAATTGTCAGCATATATAGATGCCACCAGAGCGATGTGAGAAAATATGCTTATTTAACTACTCAGTCCTGATATCGTGCATGGAATGATGAGTGAGCATCAAAAGTTTATCTGAGGGAATGAGTCCTGATACAGTGCATGTTAGTGATTCCAGGATCACACTTTATAAGCAGGATTAATTACTGTCCAGAACTGGACTATCCAGGGTTTCTACATGGTTGACCAGGTTATTCAATAATTTTTAAATTGTTCATGATTATACCAACCAAACTTTGAGCACTTCCTCATGATGTGTAATAATAATAATGAATGAACACTAACCCATCATGAATGGGTGAGCTCCCTATCTGCAACAGTGAAGGTGTTTTAGATCATATTGGACAAAACATTCTTCTGCAGCATAACAATCCCATTTGTCTCAAAAATTCAATGTATGTTAGACATCACTTTCTGCCACTACATAATTTCTGCCACTAGGTGCATCTGAAACAATAACCAAAGAGAGTTTGGTTCTACTAAAGTGGTGTACGATAATGGGAGTTGTTGCCATTATTGCATTCAGCTCCTCCTTGTTATGATTATTCATCCTTATTAATTCAGTTTTAATGGTTCAGGGACTGAATTATCTAAAGTAAAAAACACTGAAGAGCAGCCTAATGTTAAAAATCTGCATTGTTTGTCAGACACAGGGCATCTCTAAAGGGCTGTGAGCCAAGCTGCCGCTATCCAGACGTCCAAAATTGGGCCATCTTCAGACAAACAACACTGACTCATGCCCTCAAAGGATATGATGCCATTGACAGGTAGCCAAATTAAACACACACTGTTGACTTGATAGAAATAACAGACTTCTGTTTGAAAATTACAGGAGACATTTGTGATGATGTAGAGACACAGTTCAAAAAAATATATAACATAGGTCTAGTTGTTTTAAGATATTTTAAAGTGTAAAAGATACATATTGTACCTTTCTTTCCAAGACCTGCAGATTCCCTGTTTTAGATTTAAGGCTATTAACTGTTCGAATTTCAAAGCAGGATATTGATAACTGCAGCTATGAATTATAGAAAAAATTCCTCCTCAATCCTATTGGCTAAACTCGGACTGATCAGGACTTGTTTTTCTTTATTTTTGCCTCTATAAACTATTTAAAGTTAACCTCTTGCAGCCATGTTACACAGCTGTGGGGTTTTACACAGATTGAATCATCACAAAGACATGAATTACATGTGATCCTGGTATCACAGCTATCAATGTTAATCTAAACCTGCAGACAGCTCAATATTGGACAAAAACTACACACTCAACAAAAACAGGATTGGAAGGAACACTACTAGTCAGAGGTGATTGACTCTTACATTGAGTGTTTCTGCACAGCATGCTCATGCAGTAATAGAGTAGTTAGAGGAGCTGCAGCAAAAAGGCACATACACCAAAACACATAACTTCAGCGATGCCCAGGGACCTCATAACTGACCTGAGAGTGATAGATGTAGGAGGAGCGTGGGCTACGTATAAAATCCAAAATAAAGGCAGCATCCTGTCAGCATACACAAAGAACGAAACCCAGGATCAAACACCCTAAGCCCAGTAAGAGAAGGAGACAACAGAAAAGTGGCATGGAAAAAATACAGATGAAAGGAGCAAAACAACAGCAAAAGCCCGATGGTGAAGCACCAGCAAAGAAAAATCAACAGTGCCTGTTTCTGATAACAATAAATCCAGGTGTGTCAGCAAAAGCTTAACAGCAGAAGCAGAAAAAAAACGCTCAACTCATTGAAAAGACGCTTACCTTGCGGGGACTGTCTATATGTGTGGGAGCTGTGGCAACAGTGGTAGGGTCACTGTTAGCTGCTGAGGGCTTCATCTGCTGCTGCTGCTCCTCCAGTGTCCTGACAGGATGCAGAAAAAACATAGTGACTGAGATTCATGGCTATAATGCTTGTACGTGTTGGCCTGCAGTCCCTGGGATAGCTCACTTCTGATTCTGATCCATCTCCAGCAGGGCCGACAAAGCCGATGTGCCTTTCTTGCCTTGTGGCACAGGCTCAGAAGGATATGGAGGGAGAGGACTTGTAATTTGCAGTCCTTTCATTGGTGTGCCTTTTGGCTATGAGAAAATATAAGAAAAACAAGGGAAATGTCCATCAGCATCTAAAAATACTTAAATGGATAGTTAACTGAAGAATGAAAATTCAATCATTATCTATTTACCGCTATGGAGGGGTAGGTGTAGTGTTTGAGTCCACAAAACACTTTTGGAGTTTCAGGGTTAAACAGTGTTGCAGCCAAAGAGTGTTCTTCTGTGGACTCCAACACTTCACCCAGCCCTCCATCGGCAAAGTGGTGATTAGATATTGCGTGAATTTAAATTTTTGGGTGAACTATCCCTTTAAATTAGTTAATAATATTGTTTTATAGAGAACTTAAATAAAACAATATCATTATTAGTATTAATGATGTAAGAATACAAATATTCGTCAAAGTAAAGTACTGAAGTATTATCAGCATAATGTCCTTTAAGAAAGTTGCTCTTGTTAGTGTTTTATAATTGTACAGTAGAATGTCTGAGACCAGGTTAAAGTACTTTGATAAGTTTTACATTCAAAGGTTGATTTTCAAGGCAGAGCCAACCTTAGTTTAGTTAAATTTTTGGGGGGGGGGGGGGTTGTCGAATCAATTTATACAATTTCATATTTCATAACTAGTGACTATAGATGTCAGATGAATGTAGTAATGAAGTGAAAAGTACAGCATTCCTCTTTTAAAAGTGTGACAGAAACAGAAATATTTTTTATCTTCACAAAAAAACTATGTTCAGTTGGTAAATGTTACTTTAAACCAATGGAAGGACCCAGACGTTGATCTTTCTGCCATTCTCAATTCAAAATAATGTGACTGACAATTATGAGACACAAATGTATAATCACAGTTCATTTATGTGTGGTCTGTTATAAATAGATCAAAACACCAACAGTGAGGAGACATCTGCACAGCGTCTCACCCTGATTATCCTGTCAGAGCGGTGGCGTCGGCGAATGCGATTGAGACCCTCCAGGAAGCGGACGAAACCATCCAGCAGTACCCACTCCCCGCTACCACCAACCCTAGCACCTGCTCCCTCCCCATAAATATCCCAGCGGCCCTCCCCATCTGCCACTCGGCGAGCACCTCCAGCAGGCAGCAGAAGGAAGCGTGTCCTCCAGAACTTAAGAGAGTCGATCAAACTGGGGAGGCAGAAGAAAAGAAAACCATGGTATTTAACAAAAATGTTAAATTATTTTCAGGAATTACTTTAAAATTAGAAATACTGTACTGCAGTGGCATGCCTCTGCCAATCAGTGCAGTTTCTGTCTACATACATTTTTCCCCAGATTCATATAAGGTCACTGTGACCTTAACCCTTTGACCAGTGAAATCTTTATAAATCACCCTTTGTCCTCTGAACACCAAAATTGAATCAGTTAATCTGTGAGTTTAAGTGAACATGTGTGCCAAATTTGAAATAATTCACTTTTGGTGTTCCTTAGGTATCACATTCACAAGGCAAAACAAGTGTTTTTTGAGGTCAAAGTGACCATGACCTTTTACCATCACATTCTAATAAGGTCATCCATGAGTCCAAGTCAATGTTTGTGTCAGATGTAAAGAAAATCCCTTTGGGCTCCCCTATTATATTGCATTCACAACATTGATAGGTTACGTGACCTTAACCTTCTGACCTTCGACCATCAAACTCTAATCTTATAGTTCATCTTTGAGTCCAAGTGAATGTTTGTATCAAATTTGAAGACATTTCTTCAAGTTGATCTTAAGATATCACAAGAAAAACATATATTGGGAGGCCACTGTGACCTTTGGCTACCAAAATCTAATCAGTTAATCCTTGAGTCTAAGTGAATGGTTGGGCCAAATGTTGAAGGATTTCCTCAAGGCGTTCTTAAGATATCACATTCACAAGAATTGGAGAAGGTCAACCAGAAAACATAATGCCTCCAGCCGCTAGCTGTCACCAGCATGACACCAGTGTTTATTCCCAATAGTATTCCACCAGCTCCGCCCCCAGCTTCGCCCCATGCAATGCATTGGCACTTATATTATTATTGCTCGAGCATTCCAGGCATATTATTCTTCGTTCTTCTTCCGTCATTTTTTTGTCCCGCTACTCCTCCCACAGATTTCATCGCACATACTCGAGACCTATAAAAATACATGCTGAAATACGTTGAATGGTGTGCTATGACTTTTCTAAGAATTTCGTCCAATACTTCGCTCAAAAATCGCGAAAACGCGGCCAAAACCCACAAATGGGACTCAAGGTCTCTCGCCCTAAAGAGCGATAGGGCAAAAACGGGCGTTTTTCAGCCACTTTTTTGGTGTTTAAACACTTCTCCTAGCCACAAACGGAGTCCGACAGACATGATTTTTACATCTGGTGAAAGTAGAGTTTGTTTCCTACGCACACATGTCGCAAAAGTTTTCCGGTCTCATTTCTCCATTGACTCCCATATTAATTTTTGGAGAAAAACTGAAAAAAATGTCTAACTCGCTCCCACGGTCTCATTTCTGAGCTCTCCCCAATAAAATAGATCTGTACGTTCGGGGAAGTCTTGGGATTCTCACGGTGTTTTCATTTCACAGATAGGACTTATAGTTTTTGAGTTACAAGCATTTGTTTGAAGACTACCGCTAGAGTACAGCCCTCTGGCTTTCCCATTGACTCCAATGTTAATCTCAAAAAATGATTCCTGATGAGAAAACAAAATTTCTAAATCGCTCTTACGGTCTCATTTCTTAACTCTCACAATGTGTTTATTTCTCAGATAGGAGTTATAGATTTTGAGTTAGAAGCATTTGTTTGAGCTCAAACTCATCTAATCAGTGAGTATCCATAGCAACCCCATAGACTGACAGAGGGAAAGTCTCCTCTTTAAATTTACTAAAATCTAAATTTTCACCACGCTCTGCTTTGGCCTAGTGGTTAAGGCACTTGCATCATGTGACGTGAGTCTGGGTTCAAGACCGGGTGAGGTTGGTGGTTTTTGCTTCATTTTTGAAAATTTAAATAAAAGTACAAATAAGCCCCCCCACCCCATCCATAGTAACTGGATATTACCAGGAACATGTAATGAGCCTTTATTTTGAAAATAAGCCCCCCCCCATTACCAGGAAACATGTACAGAGCCTATGTTTAAGTCTATAAATAAGCCACCCCCGCCTATAGTAACTAGATATTACCAGGAAACATGAAATGAGCCTTTATTTTGAAAATAAGCCCCCCCAATAGTAACTGGATGTTACCAGGAAGTCTGTACAGAGCCTTTATTTTGAAAATAGCCCCCCCCCATTATAATAGAATGTTACCAGGAAACATGTAATGAGCCTGGATTTTCAAAATAAAACTCCCACATAGTTACAGGATGTTCCTAGGAAGAGTAAAAAAAGCTAGATTTTCAAAATACAACCCCCAAATAGTTACAGAATATTCCGAGGAAGCCTAAAAGATACTGGATTTTCAAAATAAAACCTCCAGATGGTTACACGATGTTCCCAGGGAGCCGGAAAAAGAGTGGATTTTCAAAATAAAACTCCCAAATAGTTACAGGATGTTCCTAGGAAGAGTAAAAAAAGCTAGATTTTCAAAATACAACCCCCAAAATAGTGACAAAATGTTCCCAGGAAGCCTGAAAGACGCTGGATTTTCAAAATAAAACGCCGAAATGGTTACTGAATGTTTCCAGGAAGCCTAAAAGACGCTGGTATTTCAAAATAAAAGTCCTGGATGATGACAAGACCTTACCAGGAGCCCGAAGGAGTCTGGATTTTCAAAATAAAACCCCCAAATAGTTACAGGATGTACCCAGGAAGCCTGAAGAAGGGTGAACTCTTTTAATTAAATGCCATGGATGGTGATAAGACCTTAAAACATGGTTTCTCTCTGTCTCGATGAAATTGGTCAAGTCTCTCTGTCACCGGCCTGGATCATGCATGATTATAAAATCAAGCATCTTTTGGAAATGTCTTTTGCTCTCACCGTCTCTCTTTCTCTCTCAGGGTCTCTGTCCTTCCTCTTAAAGGAAATGTCTCTCTGAAATTGGATTTCATTTAAACCTGGATAATATGTGTCTCTCCGTGCGAGCGGCAGCAACGAGCACAAGGCACCCATTCAAAATGTCTCGGCAGGAGAGATTTTCTAGTTAAGTGTGTAAATGCATGCATGCATGTGTGTGTGTGTGTGTGTGTGTGTGTGTGTGTGTGTGTGTGTGTGTGTGTGTGTGGACCTGAAGTCCTCTGAGCCAGCAGAGCAAATGTACTGGTCCAGATAGTTCCATTTGTATTCCTCCAGTCTCTCGTGGCAAAACTCCACCCAGCAGGAGACAAACTGAGCATCAGAGTGTGGAGGACACAGGCTGTAACTGTACTGGATCTGAGCTGACTCGTACGGGTACCTAAAACACACACACGTACATAAGTATGCATGCATGAAGAAACATGCAGACACGCTCACACACATTATGAAACTCTTTTGGACACTAAGATTTCATAGACACATTAGAGGTTGCACATGGCATGAATGTGTGTTAGACATTATCAGGGCCTTACTTTGGCAAGTAGCGAGTAACAGTGATTATTTTGTCTTTGAGACAAACTTTATGGAAGGTCCGGCCCATACTGAGCCAGTACACTGTCTCCTCCTCCTCCGCCCGACGCAGAGACACCAGCCCTGAAAACAAAAGAAGAGCTACTTTCTCTTCCACTCATTACAAATATCCATGTCATCTGAATAGTTGAGCTTGCTGTTAAAGTTGGGAAAGTGTTTTTTACAGGAGTTGTAGAAGTAGACATAGGCAATTGGACTTGTGTTACTTGAAGACGTTTCATCCTCTAATACAAGAGGCCTCTTCAGTTCCAACTGACTTTTGGCAGCTTTCAGCCTCAGGTATTTAACCTCTTTGGGTCAGTATCTATCCTGACTAAGTTGTTACACATTTCTTTGCTTTTTTGATGAATTACTGCAAAACAAATTGATCTGTTTGCACCTGAGGCAGTTATCTAAATAATGAGAGGTTTAGAGGGGAATTGTATCTGATGAAATGTGAACAAATCCAACACCTGAAATATGGAAATGAAAAGATTTTCAAGCAATGGACACAACAAATAATGAAAGGGACTTTGAAGAAATATGTAGTATAGTATGTACAGAAACCGTACCTCTGGAGTAAAGAGGGCTGCTGCCAAGAGGCATGGCTACCGCAGGCTGTGGCTTTCGATAATTGGACTGGACAATGATCTGGTAGCCTTGCATCAACCTCTGACAGATAAACTCCTCGAATACCTGAGATGCACTCATCACTGGAGATTCATCCTCTCGCCTGGGGGAGAGACAGAAATATGAAAACACGGGGTATTTATTTGATGTTGGTCAAGAGAGACTCATATTTGCATGATGTGAGGTTTTGAT
Organism: Paralichthys olivaceus; assembly: GCF_024713975.1. Taxonomy (NCBI): domain Eukaryota; kingdom Metazoa; phylum Chordata; class Actinopteri; order Pleuronectiformes; family Paralichthyidae; genus Paralichthys; species Paralichthys olivaceus. The sequence continues at coordinate 23,040,694 of NC_091108.1, read as the reverse complement.
TGGCAGTAATTGCAAAACTTAAGGTGAGGTTTTTGTAATGCTCATGTTATTTTTCCAATGTCCAGAAATTGTATTATAATATTAGGAACAGCCATTTACTGGTCCTCAATTCACGTGTGATCTTTGGAAAATATTAACAACAAACAGAAACATGACTAAATCCTTTTTTTTTTTTAATTCCAGGCTGTGTTGCCTAGGATGAAAAGTACAGGGCAGAAGAAAGCTCACTCTCCACCACTTACTGCTGCTCCCAAGAAAAAAATACACGAGGGGGGCCTTGAAGGGAAATTACTTCCTTGAGTATAGATAGATAGATAGATGACTTTATTAATCCCCCATGGGGGAAATTAAGTTGTCATAGCAGCAGGTACACTAATGACATAATAAAAAGACATATTAGAAAATAAAAACACAAAAAGACATATTAAAAGAAAAAATAATAAAAACCTAGAATACATAATAAAAATAAAAAATAAAAACCAAGAATTTGAATAAGAAAATGTCGATGAAATACCCTAAAACACAGAAGTAGAATGCCCATAAATAGTTAAAGTAAGCATGTGAAGAGCATCTGCATTTCTAAAAAGATATTAAATGTGCTAGCCAGTTGCAGCATAAAGCTACAGACTGTTTTACTCAGATGACATGATGATGTCTACCTCTCCAGGTCACTGTGCGGCAGCAGGTCGTAGCAGCCCTCGGTGTAGTCGTTCTGTAGTGCCTGGCGGTCAGGGAAGTAATCCGTGGTGAGGGGCAGGCAGGCTGGTGTGGTCAGAGACTTCCAATCCACCCCTACTGTGCAGCAGAAGCTGGGCACTGTCGGGGGTGCAGACAGCAGCAGGGCTTCAGGAGCACCCACGCCATGCATACGCACAAACAAAAAAACCCCACAGCAAAGACAAATGCATGTACCCAGAGTGGAGCGGTACATGTGTGTGGGGAGGGGGTGGGGCAGGGAAGCACAGTAGAGTGATGAGAAGAAAGGAGTAGAAAGGATGATGACATGAGGATGGAAAGGAGTGAAAAGGAGGACACAACATGACATAAAAAAGAAAGTAAAAGAGAGGGGAAGAAAAAACAAGTATAGTGTTATTCTTACTGGCCTCATCTCCCCTGCTGATGATTCCTGAGGAGCCTGTAGTTGTGGAGCAGTGATCAATCATGCAGATTATGGCCTTGTGACAGTCTGTGATCACTCAGAAGCAGTGGAAAATGTGTCCTGAGCTCATCAGAAGTGTTAACTTTAATGTGACTAGAGTGAATTTAAGCAGACATCATGCAAACATTCAGATCGCGAGCAAACTCTCGATTCAACATACTGTGTGAAAGAGAGAGATTTGTTTTACAGAAGCACCCAATTACAGTCATATCAAGCAAAATATGCACTACACACACCACCATGCAGAAGAGAGATTTACACACAAGGCTTCTTGAATGCAGACAGGTCTTGGTGTAGGTCAGTTAATTAGGGGGATTTGAAGACCAGGTAAAATTTAATCTGATGAATCAAGTAACTGATCAACAGGAAGAGGCCCGGAAAAAAAAGAGAGAAAATATTCCAGTAGACAAAGAGAGGATAAAGAGGGAGAAGAGGAGGGTAACCCCAAATCACATGACCTGTAAGAGTTGGTTATACCTGCGACCCCTGGAGACAGACACTCACTGGAGCAACCTGCCTGCTGAAGCTGAATAAGCCCTCACAGGTAAAAGACACCTCTGAAGGTTTATTTCCATCATGCATTTGGTGATAAAGAATATCAGCCCCATCCTGATGTTCAGCTACATGACAATGTTTGCCACTTATCAATTGACATGTCTTTGTTTTTGTGAAGGCAACATAGACTCACTTGGATCAGCACTGACGAGGGAAAAGTCTTCAAAGGAGGAACCATGGTTAGTCAGAGTTCCTGTGCAGAGATTAGGATTAAAGCAAAAGCCGTAAAGTTAAAATTTTTATAACAATGACTATTTTCATTGTTTATTCATTGATGCACTGTAAAAAAAAAAAAAGGAGTAGCGACCACTTATCCCAATTCCCAAGCATATGTGTTCAATTGTTTGACGAGATATATCACCACTGTTGTTGCTCCCTGGGCTTCCAGTGAACTCATCCGTCCCTCCACCAATGTAAAGGCCCTCTCCTGCTTGTCTAGATGTTATTCGCCTAAAATTAACATACAAATAACAAGCATTCACCTTACTATGTGTTGCTGCGAACAATGTTTAAAAGAGAAACATTATTCCTTGCGGTAGGTGTGTCACCTTCCAGTGGCCTCGTGATAAGCCAGCTCCAGCAGTTCGGCAGACGTGTGGGCAGGATCTCTCTGCTGGCTGCCCTGCAGTTCAGCCATGTTTTGTCTGGTCTGGTGATGGATCTGGATGGCCTCTCCAGAAGGACCTGAAGAGCAAAAGTGGCACATACAATAAGCTGCTTAGATGGATGTCAGCGATGTCAGCATCGCACACATACACACATGGGTGTGAAAAAAATACTCTTCTGCATGCAAGATAATGAATGAGAACCATTTAGAAACAACAGATAATTAACACAGTTTAAGAATCTATTCATACACAGCAGTTATCTATAGACACCCCGGTACAATGACAAAATATCACAGCTAAAAGAAATGAACAATTCAAGGCTATGATATTATGCTATTTTGCCCAATTTTCATTGTGTTTCACTGTGTGATTGTCTATTGAATAGAACACACAATTGGCACTTTTCATGACATACAGTGACTGTCGAGATCACAATTAGAGCTCGAGTTTAAAAAACAAACAACATATTTTTGCCATGCATTCTTTTTCCTGGCCAAACCTAATGATCTAATATTACCTACAAAGCAATCTGACCTCCGACAGTTCACTAGAGACTTTTGTTCCAATAAGGGTGCATGTAGCCTGAAACTGAGGAAGAGCAAAACAGAAATCTCTGGTAGACTACCTTTTTCTATCTCCACACCACTAAACTACAAATGTGTAGTCTTCAGACCCAGCCAAAACTCAAGGTGATATCACGTGAGGCAATTTATTATACCTTACCTTATATCTACCAGACTAACAGGCACATTAAAAATGTGACTATTGTTATCTACTCAATAAATCATAAATTAAGGTTGAATTAGCCACAAACTACAGACTCCCCTGTAAATGTTTGAGGAAAGGTGGTATGATGTACATGAACTTTACTGATCCCAGTTGGGAAATTGTTGAAATTGTTGTAGTCATACAAGTAGTCGAAATAAGCAATCTACTAAAATAAGCTTGCTCCCATAAATTCTCAGAGGCACTGTGTGTGTGCAGGACTCTGTGTCACCTCACCAACAGGGAAAGTGTGCATCCAGCGACGGCGGTTAGACGTGAGCTTCATGGGCATCCTGGATGGTGTGAAGGGGTTAATCAGAGCCCTTTGTGGAGTGTAACCTCCTGGACGGATGTGCAGCGTCGACTCCGCACTTCCCACTGTGAACCTGCCCGGGGCACTGGAGTCTCGCTGAGAGTCCATCATCTTCTCCAACAACTCTGAACCACCGATTAACAACACAGCACAACATAACTGGGATTAAGGGAGGTAAAAGATGGAGCTCACTATAACACATCAAGTATACTAAACTAATCTAGCTGCAATAATCAGTAACAAGGTTTTAGGGTTAGACTAAACCCTGGAATTGTTACCCCTGGTGCTTGTGTATCCGAGAGAACTGCTGACTTCATATTGGGCAGGAGGCATGCGAGGTATCAGCAACATGTTGGACACTGGGCCCAGACTATCATCAGAGGCCAGGCTACGCTTTTCTTCAGGACCCCCAGAGCGTATGGGAGGGGATGTCCCTATCCCTGCACTGACGTCCACGGAGCCCCAGCTCTTCCTCCCACTCATCTCTTTGTCTCGACCCAACCTGAAAGACACATTGTCATTATTACTATTAGATAGGACTCAAACCTCAATAGAAAATCTAACTATCTCCACTGTGTCTAATGGAAGGAAATTTAGACACCTGAAGTTGGTACTTCTCTGAATTCGCGAAGGACCAGGAAGTCTGAAGACCAGAGCGTCATAGGCATCATAGTCGACCTGTATAGGCAGGCTGTTATCAGAGTCCTTTGGAGCACAGAGAGCTGAAAGAGCAAGATGAAATCATTATCAAATCCATGCTTCAAGAAATTAAAACGATGTCAGAGAGATAAACAATCACAACTCACTGTGGTCTTTGCTGCTCTTGAATTTTTCAGCATGAATCTAGAAATATTCATAATTTGAATGATATTGAAACATGCAGAAAACCTTTTCTGAATTTTTTAACTGTTGCAAAATGTGAAGGTACCTTACAACCAGCCAGTTTGATTCTAGGGGTGAAGGAGCTACAAGAGTTCAGACTTTTGGATGTGTAGAAGCTGGGAGCAGGGAAAAATAAGAACAAAAGAAGATAAATATAAGTTGATCTCACCTTTGCATAACATGTGCAATGGTGTGTATTGTCATGTCTTGCCTGTGGTTGATCCAGTGGGGCAGGTTGTAGTCATCTCCCACACGAGAGTCTCCAGAGGTCATCCTATTGTGCAGCTACAGAGGAAATGACAATGTACAGTGACAAACAGGTACAGTATTAGTCCTGATGCAAACACTGAGACTGATACTGTCGATATGTTACCTTGAACAATGGTACTGCGTGCAATGGCTGCTCCCCCATACACACCAAGTCTACCCCAATACCTAAAGAGGGAAAAGTCAGTCTGTCAACAACACAATATAAATTCATATGATGGTCCTTTAGTGCTCTGTGTTGGACAAGTGTTCGGATCATCACACTCACCATTGTCAATCATTCTCTGTTTGGTGAGAATCATCAGTAGACGGTCCACTTCAAACACTCCTACCCCAGGTGTAATAACAACTGACATTTGTCCGGTGCGGTCAAAGTTTCGGTTGATATAGTGCTTGTCAAATACTGTTGGAGACATGAAAACTCTCAGCTATTGATTTTCTAGTCTAGTTAATAATGAGTGAAAGACATTTCTCCTGACTGGAACAGGTTTTTACTTGTAATAAGTGCACCTGTTACCAATGAACAGAAAGGTCAGGCCAAAGTGAAAAGTGTGAATTGAAACAAAGGACGTTTCATGCTGACTATCCATGCTGATCTAAATATGTTCAAAAAAATTGTGCTTAGTATATTTGCAAAATGATTACAACAAATCCTAAAAGTCTTAACTATGATATCAACTAATCTTTTCCTAACCAGGTTCCTAAATATACTTGATCACAGTTCTACAAGGATAAGAGGACGTACCGTTGAAGGACAAGTTAATGGCCTCCAGGTAGTTTCCCTGAGCAGCAGTTGAGTTATAACCCACAGGAAAATCATCTGGCATGAGAGTAAAAAAAACACACGGTTTCAGCTGTAACAGGCACCTTATCCAAAGATCCATTATTCAGCCACATGCTCCACTCACTCACTACCTGCTTCTTTCAGTCGCACCAGGACAGAGTACTGGATGAAAAGCTTCTTGATCGTGACCAGTAAAGAGGTCCACTCATCCCGCCTCTCATTCTGAGCCACGACCCTGACCACAAAACAGTTATTTGTCATCATAAGTTACTTTGTATAGTCTGTAATTCTATTGATCTCTAATTCATAGCTGATAGTACTGTGGTAGTATGCCTACCTATAGAAGTCTTCATAAAATTGTCCCTCATGATCCTGTCTGATGGAGCCTCTCAAAATCTCTGGAAATTCATCTGAGCAACATGATAACTCAGATAAATGAACATCCCCACATCATCACGCCTCATTGTGGTGATAAAGAAAGAAGACTCACCTATACTTTTAGCATTGTAGAATGTTCGTGAGAAAAGAACAACTGTCACCTCATGGCTACAATTCTTCTCCTATATTAAAATTAAACATTGCTTTGTTAATCATAATAACTTGAACAATAAAATATAACAAAAATGTTTAAAGATTCAGTGTGTAGTATCTAGTGATAAGGTTGGATGTCGCAGCTGAATACTCCTCACATAACCCTAACAAGTGATTAAATGTAATGGGCCCATTCTAGGGTAAAAAAACAAACAAACATACAATTTAGATGAAACACACTAGTGAAAACATCACTAGGATTATTTTATATTCAATTTCTGCCGATAGATCCCTTTCACCTAAATCTTACACACTGAACCTTTAAGAATTGCGAAGACAAATAAAAGGAGATCACAAACCTTCCACTTGGCAAAAAGGTCAGATAGGAAACCATTTACAGCCTTCTCAAAGTATAGATCACCTGAGACAGACACATTCAAATAAGAACATTTCCTTCAGAGCTACATGAGAACCTGTATCTCAATAAAAAACTAATATATTCAGACAATATCAGCTCAGAAAGTGTGAAGAACCAATCAGAGAGGTTTAACTAACCATAGATGTCAAAGTCCCACATCTCACAGCTCATCTGGATGAAGATGTACACCATTGCAGATGTGGATCTGAACACCACCTGTGTCATAGGATCACAAGAGATTTCAGAGAAATCAGTCATTGTAGCAGAAATAAAAGCCAGTTTTTGAAGCATATAGAGCTCTGCTTGCTCGATCACTTCACATCCATTTCCCATTAGTAAACAGTGGTGCTAATTAAAGACCTATTTCGACCTCAGTCACCACAGCCTTTACCTTGAATGAGTCCCTCATCTCCCTATCCTCAAGACCATATTTCAACAAAATCATGTGACTGACCTTAGGAGGCTGGGCTTGCCGCCCATAAAGCTCCCCGTTGAGCACACCTCCTCTTTGTTTCACTCGCCTCATCCGAGACCTACAGGTAAGTGGTATATATTTGGGACTCCACTTTTATTAATCTGTCACTTTTGTGCATGTGCCTTGTGTCCCTGAGAATGTAATGTGGTTTTCCGCCTTTCTAAGAGAGAGTCAGAGGGTTTTAAATATCTGCTCTTTTGTTTCAGGCAGCTGAATTTTTTTCACCATGTATTAACTACTCTTGCTTGCAGCCTCGTTTAAGTGTTTTTTATCTCACGCTGTTTGTTTCCATACAGTTTTTCTCTTACAGGAGTAAGTTAAATTCAAAGTTTGGAAACTTGATTGCTAAATTCTCTTCCTTAAGGCAATTTATGAAGAGATATAGAATAGATATAGTTTCTTTAACCCCCCCTCAAGTGTTTGCGCACAGTAAGGAGTAGAGGTGAGTTTTGATTTAACCTTTCATTTTATTTGTCCCAAAAACAGAATTTGAACCCAGGTAGTTTCCCCTTTTCACCTCTGTGCTCTCTTGTTTAGTTTTTTCACCCTGGATAAAAACTTGTTTACTTGTTTTCACTGCATAAAATACAGTCAGCTAATTTTATTTCCCTCAAACCCTGTTCGCAGTGGCTGGGCTTTTGTTCTCTCCTCCCTTCATTGCAGGCAACAGTGGTTTTTTTCAGATGAATTACATTTATTTCACCATTGTGGCCAGCTGTGAGCATCCTGTTTATTAGTTCCTATCCATAGCTGCTGTCCAGGCTCTGATCATCTCATGCCTAGACTACTGCTACTCCCTCCTTGCTGGTGTACCCGCTAGTGCTATCCGACCGCTGCAGCTCATCCAGATTGCAGCAGCTCGACTGGTCTTTAACTTACCTAAACTCACTCACACTACTCTGGGCATCCGCTCCCTTCACAGGTTACCAGTGGCTGCCTGCATCCATTTAAAAAAAATAGTACTTAAGACACATCTCTTCCGACTACACCTTGGTGACGAAGATGATGTCTAATAACCAATTCTCCCCTAAAAATATAATATATATATATATATAGTTGCACTTATATGGCACTTACATGATCAGACTTTGTAGTTTGGCTTTTTTTAAGCAAATTGTACTTACTTGATTCTTGTTTTTCTGAGTTTGTTCCCTCATGGTTGATGCACTTCTTGTAAGCTGCTTTGAATAAATGCGTCAGCTAAATGAAATGTAATCTAATGTTACCCTCCTATCAGGAGGAGAATGTGGTTTAGTCTCTCTCTCTATGCTCAAAATTCCCTTTTTGAGAGTCTAAGCCTTAACGCCTCAGGGTCCAGAGCTGTCCACTGAAAGAATGTGATAAGTCGGAATGACTGCTGTGTCGGACTTATAATGCAGCCACACAAGCAGCCCGTTTGGGCAATGCACTCTTAGGAAATCTGCTGAGGACCAGGACAGCATAAGCGTGATAGACTGCCTTTGTCACTCATTCCCAACTTACAAGGGACATTGGTGCAGCTATATCATCTGCCATGATGTCACAGAGGCAGATTTGGTTGGTGCAGACAACTCTGACTTTTTCAACCAAAGTTCTCCTCTCGAATGGAGGTTGGAGAAGAGATTGTACCGAATTTGGCGGCTGCTATGCTGTTTCGTGTGTACCGCCCTGTTGATTGGCCAAATTTACTTTGCCGTACGCCCACTATTGACAAACCGCCACTGGGTGACGGTCTGAGTGAGGTCGAAATAGATCATAAGTTATGACTATAACTAAATGGTTGTATTTATATAGCTTTCCTAGTCTTGATGACCACTCAAAGCGCTTTACACTACAGTTTTCCATTCACCCATACAGTGCTTCTATAGCTAGTTGTTCTATTGGGCGGTTTGGGGTTCAGTATCTTGCCCAAGGACACTTTGGCATGCAGATGGGAAGACTGGGGATCGAACTTCCGACCTTCTGGTTGGAGGATGACCGCTCTACCCCTCAGCCACAGCCACACATGGAACATGGAACTATGGATCTATGAGACCGAATGATGACCGTCACTATCTCTTGTCACTCAGAACGGGCTGAGGCGTTCAGGCATGCTCACCGGGGTGCTTTATGGGTGGCGAGCCCAGACTCCTAAGGTCAGTCACATGACTTTGTTGATATATGGTCTCAAAGATATGAGAGGGGAAATGAGGGCATCATTCAAGGTAAAGACTGTGGTGACTTATGTAAGTGAGTTATAATTGTTCAATTAATGGAAAACAGCCCTCGGCAGAAACAATAAAGATCTCAGTAAGTGATCTACAGATCCTGGACCAACATGTTTTTTTCCTCTAAAATGTCTGTTGTAATCTGTAATACCACTGTTGTTATGAGTTTATTATGATTGGAAATAATTCCTCACTGTGGCAGCCCTAATACTGAGTAAGTTCCAACTTCTTGTTGTATGAAAAGGCCAAATCAAAACATTTTGAATGCTCAGTATTAGTAATCAATTATGTATAATCAAGAACATCAGTATCTGCCTTCAAAACCGTTTATTATTGAGACTCTTACCCTGGTGTCTTCACTGATGTAACCACAGGTCACTTTCTCTCCTTTTACCCAGAGTTCACTGGCCTGGGCTCTAAAGAATCAAAAACATGCATGTTACATGATAATAGAGAAAAAGGTTAAAGGGAAGATTGAGATGGAACACCTTAAATGTCTTATCTGCATACATTTCCACTCTTTTTGTTTACACTCAAATTGATTCTATATTCAATTCCTACTGAATGTATTTATGTAAAAGGAGTATATATGAGTATGTTTAATACCTGATTCCTGCAAATTCCACTTTCTGTGTCACATAAGCACATGTGGTGACCTGTCGTAAAGATATAAACAGTTATATCCTCATTTGCTATCACACATTAGCCAGATATGTACACTTTTACATGCCCTACCAGGCTCTTCTTTAGTCTCCACATATCTCCTCTGCCAATGTACTGGTCCTTGAAAGTCAGCTCCACCAAGTCTAGTGTTACATCCTGCACAGACACAACTATTTGATATTCTCTTTACAGTAACTGACCTGTGGAGGAGCTGCAGAGTTCTCATAGAGTAAACGTACCTTTGGGTCGACAATGTTTACAATGACATCCTGGTATGCACGGAGTTTGAAGGCTTGTGCTACAGCCTGGTCCACACTGATTGTCTCTGAATAAATAAAATATCCATCATAGGTGCTGAACAGGTAAGGCAACAATCAAAAACCTTTACATTTTCCAGTTACAATATCAAACAGTTATAGTAATTGTATGGTTATCCAATTACTGTATTTTGAGTGGGTGTGAACAAAATAACACAAACACACTACTATTTAATGCGACAAAAACAGTATCAATACCAACTACAGTCTCAAAATGACCACAGGGTTGAGTGCACATCTCTAGCCACAAAGAACCACTGTACATCAGTGTCACAAAGGCAGGATGAGCTGTAGGGCTGTTGTACTGGACTGCTTTTTCTGCAGCTCTATTGTTGCAGCAACAACCAGTTGTCTGTAGGGACCCAAAGATCCTTAGTTTAACTCGAAATATCCTAATCTAGTTCCTGAAATATGGCAGACATGTTCTTACATAGAGTTAGATTAGTTACCTTTCTGTAGATCCTCTTTAAGGCTCTTCACTTGCAGCAGGAGAGGACTGGAAGATTCAAAATAACCAAGTTTACTAAGACTCAGTGATGGAAGCATAAGTAGGCTGAAACATGCCTGTTGTGTGTATACACAACTCAATACATCATGCAAGCTCACCTGTATTCATCTGTGGGGTGCGCAATCTCAATTATATCCCCAAGACTGACTTGAGGGAAAACTTTTGAGTTGACAACCAACTCATCATCTTCTCAGAGAGAAACAATATGAGAAGAATGAATACAATCCTTATATAAATCTTTCAAAAAGAAAAGATTAATTTAATAGTAGGGAAAATTACCACTTACCACTTCCAGCAAAACCTTTCTTGTGCAGCACGAGCTTATATGACTTGTTGGTCTTCATGATAAAGCTCCTGAGGAACACAAACATGTCTGACTTCTCAAACTAACACCAGCCATGGTATGTATATACTTAATAAATTAGTTTATTGTCCCGATATTACTAAATTACTACATGTAGCGTTGTAACTCCGTGGTATACATTTGATTTGCTTTGCTTTCAGTCTTACAGTGGAGTTGGTAAGACGCTTTGTCATTGGAAAGTATTGATTTGTTTCAACTAAAGTTGCTGACACCAAAATATCCACGATACAATAAATCTGAACAGGGATGAGCTGCCTGACAGACTGTAGCTCTGAGAAATTCACGACATGTGTAAATACTATATAATTATTCGTAAGTATTTAATGGACGAAGACAGACTTGGTAGAGCCAGTGAACACATATACCAGTCAACAATAGCTGAACAGTCTCTCGTCAACAGCTCGACCTGCCACTGGATGTTGACGTTTACAAGCCTAGCATGTGGCTAATTTGAGACAACTTACAGCCAGGGGACCAAGTCAACTAAACATATCGACAGATAGCGACACAAATAAATGCTTGCATTGAAAAATACACCAATATGGCGAAATAAGATCGAACTACCGTTTATAGCGTGGGAATACAAGGCGGTATGCTGGCTAACAGTTGCCAAGTGTTATTACTTCCTCCTGAACGACGGAAATGTGACGTGATTGGTGTGCGTCTTTTCAAAGAGTATCTTGGCGAAGCAAGAGGACTCACTCCGCTCATTTCCACCCTCGCTTCTTTTGGCGGATTCAACTGCATGTTTTGTTTTTGTTACTTATAACCCAGCATACACTGAAATTACCCGAAATTACTAATATATATGTATACATATGTGAACATATTAAACATATTTTACATATATACAATATCAAAATAAATGCTGTTCTGACAGTGTTATTTTCGAGTTGAAATTTAACATATGATGATGCTTATTGTGTGTAATCACTCTGGTTTAGAGGTCTGGACCAATGCATCACGTAAAACCAAGCCTGAGTCCGTATGTTTTTGCAAACTCATTCCTAATAATCTAAAATATTATCCAGACAGAAGAGTCCAATCGGCTTATAAACTGCTTTATTAAATAATGGTGGGCTTTGACAAAATACTGGTCTTATAAATGCACAGTTGCTTACATCAGCTGTCCATTATATCAAGATGTGTTTGTAGCAGACTCATCTACACTTTTATTACTTGACAGGAAACATGAACATTTGTTTTAGCTCCTCTCGGATTTCAACCCTCTAAAATTATCAGGGTACAACCTATAATAGTGGATGAGACCATATTCCACAACAATAGGCAACTATATATATACTACAGTCATAAAGACAATCCTATAGGACCACTGCTATAGGTGACCATTCAACGGTTTGACCAGGGATGACGTTGGCCTTATGTCCCTCATGCTATCTGCCTAGGCAATACTGTCTACATCTTAAATGATGTACGCAATAGAATTTGTTCCAAACATTGCAGAACTGAACAATACAACATGATCAGAATCAAATATTGGTTATAACAATTGTATGGAAAGCTTCTCAAGGTCTAAACATTTTGTTCCACTAAACATATTTTGGACTTTTATGCTATGAAAAGAATCAAATTCATAATGTTTAATATCAACCAAAATAATCCATTAATGGCGGTTTCAGTCCAAATACATTCATACAATGACTTCTAAGAATGCACACAAATCAAACCCTCTGCAAACGTCAGAGTACATGACTGTTTTGTTAAGTTCTATTTTGAAAACAGAACTAAGGCACATTTCAGTCTGGCCAATGGTTTGTCATTTTGACGACTGCAGCTAAAAATCAGAACACAGCTTTTGCCTGGTTTTGCTCTCTTTAACATTTCTCAGTCCCTCTTTTCATCAGCAGCAGCCTTTCTTAGTGTCTTGGGATGTGGCCTCGTCCAGTTTTGCATAATCTGACACTGTCATAAAAAAAAAAAATTAAGAAAAATATTGAGATACCCTCAAGACATTATAATATTCATCTCTGCTTGTTGGAAGTTAAGAGTCATTACTTACTGATACCGTCTCCTCGTCCGATGCTAGCAGGGATCCCAGTCTCCATGTCCTTCAGTATGCACTTCTCAAAAGACAAAGCTGCCACCCTGAAGAAAAACCCCTGTACATTCTCCCCTGAGTATCAGAAAAGAGCAAAGGTTCTTACAGTGGCTTTCTGCTGTTCTTGGATGCACTTCAAAGTACCATACAACAACAACTGAAGTGTCAGCTCTTGATTATACCTGTTTTAGCCGAAACAGCCCAAAACTCTGCATGCATTTCTGTGGCTAGTCTAATGGCATCTTTCTCTGTTCTCTCTCTTTCTTCTGGGGGCTGAAAAACAAGAAAATTGGGTATTAGAAAGAAAAATTTTGAATCTGCAAAACTTAAATGTAATATAAAATATACTCACCAGCAGGTCATTCTTAGTGCCAACCAAGAAGATAAGACATGTGTCGGGCTCATTTTCTCTCATGGCCTCCTGTAACCATTGGCTGAAAAACAACTTAACATTATCTTACACTGCAACAAGGTCTTGCAGTTGTTGCAGTTTTACTGTTTGTATGAGTTTTCTACAGTTACCCTTAACAAAATTAATTGCTATTTTTTTAAATTACATATACTGCAGTGCAGACAATGATTAACAAAAACTGTGCAAAATCTTTTGGCAAGCTAATGAAACTTTTTAACTCTCTCCAGGTTGTTCAGCTGTTTAAATGACTGATGGTTGAATTAAGTGAAATGTAACATTAACCTGATTATCAGCCTCCTGACCTATACAAGAAATTCTAACTGGATATTTACAATTCTTGCAGGTACTTTAGTGAGGTGATACATTTTTACTGTAGCTTTTTTTGTCACATCTTCTCTCTAAGTAGCAAGATTACTGCTACATATGATGAAACCTTCTCCTGACTGATGTGTTGCCACATGAGATGCAGTTGAAAGCTCCAATATAAGTGGAAATAAGTGAAGTCGTGATTTTTTTCACACACACAGATAGAGCTTTACACAGAGACATTATTGCGTGTGGTTTGATTGCAACTTTAATTATTTTATGGTTCAAATTTACAATTAAAAAACTGCTCAATGTAATTTAGCTTTGAGCAGTGTAATATAATTAGAGAGAGGCTCAGAAAGTAGGAACAGGTTTTTCTGTAGCTGAAGCTCAGTTCTTTCTTCTATACTATGTGAATTGCTTGTGTTTTCCATGGCTAATTAAACTGAATTTTTGGCAACTCAGGGAGTAGGAAACACAAAACTTTGATACACTGGACCAAAAGCTACAGCAGATTTGGATGATTCAGATGTGAAATAAAAAAAATAAAAAAAATTCTTATATATTATTAAAGTTATTTCAAACTGAATGTGCTACAGCTCCGAACCTGAAGGACAAAAATGTGTACCTGTCCAAATTTGTACTAGGTTCATCACTACTGGCCGCCAATTTTATATAAAAGTTGTCAACAAATCAAATGTAGCTACTTAAAATTAGTTATAGACCTACACTAGTAGAATAAGCCCAGAGATTAAGCTATAATCATACCTACCGTGTGTGATCTAGGGACTTAATGTCTGCCATGTCAAAGACTGTGATAATGACTGAAAAAGATGAACAATGCATTTCAGAATTATTAGTTTCTTATTTTTTTATATAACTTAATACTGCAATGTCTTACCATGAGCGCCTCTGTAGTATGCAGACGCTATACATTTGAATTTTTCCTGCCCAGCTGTATCCCATCTATAAAAAAAAAAAAGTATGTTAAATATGGATGTCAAAAACAAAAAGCACTCTAAGGTTACATACTCTATGAAAGGGGAATTCAAACTACTTACATCTGAAGGGAGAAAGGTATTCCAGATATTTCAAACCTCTCAATTTCAAAGTCTACTCCTATAGTGGCCTTGTAGTCTCTTTCAAATACATTTTTGCAAAACCTGAAAACAGCAAAACCAAGTCAAATATATATATGTTTTGCACATGCTGTCCACCACATTTATCATGCAATTTTATTATGATTTAAATTATATTATATGTTTTCTTATTTTCATATTGTGATCTAAAAAATATAATTATGTAGGTCTTAACTGGCTAAATATCTATTTAGCACCTATTAATGAGGCAGGTCTTCCCCACATTGAGGTCTCCAACAACCACCACTTTTGACATTTTCTGTCTGTCCCACCTTGAAGAATACAAGAGACACATGATTTTGAAATATGATATTGAGAAAAAATAAGAATGATGCATCAAACCAATACAGGAGACTCACGGCTGATGCCTGGCAGCTCTGTCTTTACAGGCTACTTTAGCTTGAACATCCCAGTCTTTTTTCAGCTGCATAGAGGCCTCAGGTGTGTAGCACTGAAAAGAACAGGATGATTTACTGATCACAAAGTCATTTAATGCATGTTATTAAAACACTAAATAGCTCTGCTATGCAAACAACTCAGTGGTAAAACTAAAGGTTTGACCTGATGATGGCGCTCAAAGAAAAGTGTATAACCATCTGTCTTGAGGAGACATGTTTGTACCAAATCTCTTGGTTATCAAACTAATCAATATCTGTACAGAATTGTGTGTAAATCCATCAGGTAGAGACTGAGATATTCAAGGATAATTGAAAAGTTATCATTAAACAACATTTAAATTCAGGGATTCAACAAAATCATCAGAAATCATCCCTCCTTTGTGCAACACAGATCTGTATTAGATTTAATGGTGATCCCTGCAATCACCACTTCGACACTTCCATTTGAGATGAAGAATGTGAACCTTAAGGTGGTGTTAAAGGACAGTCGAGAAATCACCACAGTCTGGAAGATTAATTTTCTGTGGCCCAAGAATGTCTTTTTAGATTTCTTGACAATGCATCCAATAGTTAAATGGTTGTATTTTTTATATTTTTATTTATTTAGTTGTTGAGAAATTTCAGTCTGGACCGAATTTATGAACCAACTGACCAAAAAATAAACATGACCATATTTGTGCATCTCCACTATGGCTAAAACATCTGGTACTTATTTTGTAATGAACAGCTGGAGAAGCAATGCAAATGAAGTGAACAAGTGACTGGTCAGTACTTTATGTTCCTATGGAAAGCAATTTATTTCCTAACATGGTTCCACAAGTTGTGCCTGTTTTATATTCATACATGGGAATGTTACAGTGTAACTGGGTTAGGATAAATTGGGTTAACTCACATCGTTACAAGAAAACCACTTAAGATGCCTCAAAAACTGCTTCACTTCTGGTTCTCACACTCAGGAACACAACACTGTGGGTGGATTTGTATGTCACCCAAAAACAGACGTAAGCATTAATTTGACCTGCTAATAGTATTCTCTTTCAGCATCTACAATTTTAGACTTTAATATGTCAGTAACAATGGAAGGTATATATATATTTATATATATATATATTATGACAATTGTTACAGACTATAGTGGCAGGGTTCTCAGGCGAATAACAGTTTCTCTGAGAACCAGCATTACCAAACATCATGGATTCCTCCTAACAAACTAAACTGCTGTAAAAAAATTTTAATGAAGACAGAGAGCAGAAGGACATGCTGACAGAGGCTTTGATTGGGTCGCTGATTGTAACAGCATGCACAGTAATTACCCTGCGCTGTGATCTGATTTAACAATCTGACAGAGTTAGTTAGTGTAGGTATAGAAGTCACACTTTCCCAATACACTGAACATCCTCCAGACTGGACCTCCTATACCGTTTTAACTACAGACAGGATGTGGATGTAACTGGAGCAAAGATTCTACCTTTGGGAATTCCCAGATGGCCCTGTCTCTGCTGATGGGTGGTGGGAACGACATTATTCCATTTCTGTACTCCTGCATGACGACCTGAGAGCGAATATGTAACAACAGTTAGCTGGACTGAAATTTGTGTTATACCAAGGCCTCTCAAAATGCACTTAGTTGCTGGTTTGTCTTTTAAAAACCTTTCGCTGTATTGTCTGTTGAATTCTGGAACACAGCTCGGTCTTATACAGTTTCTAAAGACGCTCTTCCAGCTGCAGCATCATGAAGTTATCTAGTACAAGGCTATGGTACAAGATCACTTCCTCCAAAATAAAAGGTGAATTGAAAATGGTATGTATAAATATAATCACCCTTTCGCAATTTTATTAATATATTAAATGTTTTCCTTTCACCACCCCACCACTGACCACCTCACCCCCGTCGGACACAAATGTGCACGATCTTACATATTCAGCAATGTGAATCTTAATTTTAATCTGAATAGCCTGAACGGAAGTCCTGCCATAATTTGTTTTCAGTGACACTGGTAATGATGAGGCCGATAACACAACCACCCCTAGAAGCTATTATTCTTATTTATTAGCAGGCATCCCTATTTTTCTCGACGACGCTCAATTCACTCACACCGTGGATATCTTTACTCACCGCAGAGGAAACTACGTCCAATAAATCCTGGGTTCCTTGGGCTCAGTCGCTTTAGCTGCAGTCGCGAGCCCAGACGTTGTCAGACGAGCAGCTCGTTTCCATGACGACCATACTATCGCGCCTTTGTCACGTGATAATTGGGCTTTTATTGCACGGGGGTCCACACACACACACACACACACACACACACACACACACACACACACACACACACACACACACACACACACACGCACTAGACATACATGTTTTAGCCATAGTGGAGATGGTACAGATAATGGTCATGCTTACTTTTTTGTCAGTTGGTTCATATCTACTACCAATACCTAACAACCAAATATTAATATTGACATTTTGAGGAAAGCCACTGGTTCAAAAATATACACTGAAACCAGTATTAGGCACTTGGGCGTTATCACTGCATGATAATATCCAAAGTCCCACTTTTACCACTGTATCTAGAAAGCAAATACCCCTGCCCTAACTCTATGAATGTAACGTCTGCAGGAGTGCGCACCTTGTTAAGATCTCAGGCAAATTGTGAATGAATATGCAAGTACAATTTGAATGATCGTTTTTTAAATATTTAAGAAAACAATCGTGTCCTCCTTCCCGAATAGTGATAAAATGGTCGAAAGTGACCAGCAGAGGTCCCCCTTGTTAGCAAATTCCTCAGTCTAAAAACATGAACAATTAAGACTTTTAAGGGCCATTTTCCTCCTTGGCTGTGACATTAGGCCTACAAAGTGCACAAATTAATGTGCCATGGCAAAATTGATCATTATATTTGCAATATGCTTTTTAGGCTATTTATGTAATCATTAACAGCAA
Source organism: Paralichthys olivaceus (assembly GCF_024713975.1). Taxonomy (NCBI): domain Eukaryota; kingdom Metazoa; phylum Chordata; class Actinopteri; order Pleuronectiformes; family Paralichthyidae; genus Paralichthys; species Paralichthys olivaceus. The sequence goes on along the minus strand of NC_091108.1, from coordinate 23,022,638 downwards.
AATTATCATAACACAATATTATCCTCCTGGACAGAGTCTAAGAGAGCTAATTAATAGCCTCCATTTATAAAAAAAGGATTACAATAATAATTTATGTAAACATGATGCTTTTTTCAAATCATACAGTGTGAAAAAAGATATGGAAATAAACACATGTACACTTTCTGAAGCATTGGTTTTACGGAGCCTTTCATATAACCAAATCCCTGCAACACTACTTATAAACGTATTGGGCTGGTTTTATGTGTTCAGTGTTTTCTCTTTTCTACATAATCATTTTTGTTAGTCTGCCTTTTATGTTGTGGTGGACAAAGTATTCATCTCCTTTATAAGGTATATATAATATATATCCCAAGTATAGCAGTGAGTTTCCCCTGCCTGTCACATAGGAGACTGGGTTTGATTCTCCATCCGTGAAAGTTAATCTTTTTAGATACATTGAAATCAAAATGTTCGAATGGTTGTGCTTCACAAACACAAGTATTTCCTGAGTTTTGGATTGTACCTGGTACCAAGTACTTGTTTGATATCACCTCTGCTGAGGTTCCAAGTAAACTGAGATGAGACCAAAAGTTGATGTAATAAAATACACACATTTATAGGTACATGGTCACCTGGGTTTAAAACAGCAACAGGGAGCAGATAATAAGCCTTGACCAGCTGATTTAAAAAGGCAGCCAACAAGAATAATTATAATATATAATAAACAGGTTTTTGAAGTTGGACTTGATATGAAATGAGACTGGTGTTGATAAACAAAAACAAACAAAAAAAACCCCACCAGGGCCAATCACAAGGACCTGAGTTCTATCAAAATTGAGGTGGAGAAAATCTTTAAGCATCCAGTTTGTAAGAGAAGCTATATGTCCTAAGGGTGGTGAGGTTGATAATATTAAACTAGGGATAGCTGCTTTAGACATGTACAGAACTCCACATAATCAACTGACATCCTGACATTGAGAACACAAACGAGTGAGCGGCTCAGGAGTTTCCCAGAATTCCTTCTGGGGATACCAGAGGGTTTAGCGCATGTATATATATAAGCGTATAAAAGTATGTAGACTGTAGTGCACTGAAGGGTATGTGAATGCACTGTGCATTTAGACCAAACAGTCATGTGTGTCTGATTGCTGGAGGGTTTTTTCTATGAGGTGAAATTTGGGTTTCAGCATCTTGCACAAGGACACTTCGGCATGCAGATGGGAAAGGCTGGGATTAAACTGCCGACCTTCTGGCCTGAGGACGACCACTCTACCCCTCAATTAAAGTGTATGACATTTTCTTTTAGCTTTATGTCTTTGAAGAGGACGAGCCAATGATCCACTGTTCATCTCCTGGTCCAGCACTACAATGAAAAAAACAAACAAAAAACAACCCTGCAAACATTTCTCAAACGACATCTGGAAGTGGTCTGGGTGGCATGTGGTCACAGTCTTCTAGATGTGTGGATGTTAAAGTGTCCTGGGCCACATATGAAGGCTACTCAGTTGACGTCCTCCGACTGAATGAATCCAATGTATTTTTACTCACTGTTTCACTTACATTGAATTATTTGATTCTGCAATATTAACACAAATTGATTTTCAGTTTTTTTTAAATGAGTAAACTTATTTCACTGAACACATTGCATTCATTTGCTTTGCCACTCCTTGCCCCCCTCCCCCTCCACACACAGCATAATTTGGTCTTAACAAATCGAAATGATGAACTTGTTTATTTGCAGGTAAAACAGGGAAGTGGGATCTGATTACAAGTGATCAGTGGAAACACATGTGGAGACACATTCTAATGCCAGGCTGTTCACTTCACATCAAATCACTCAAGATGGATTTAAAGATTTGAAAAACGCCTTGTGCATTGCCTTTTTTGGAATAGCATTGATCTTGTGTGTTAGATATAAGTGGATTTCATAGTTTCAAAAAATCGGGCGGATTATTTTTTAATTACATTGTGGAGCTATTTAAAAAATATACATTCATTCAAGTTGTCAGGACAAATGCGTTAGTGACATTGTTTAAATTAAGAAATGACAGTGATATTCTATTTTTGATCAGTTCACACATTAAAAAAAAAACTTGCATTCAAAATACAAAATTATTCAATCTTATAAAATGAACAGGGAGTATAAATAGTGAGATGTCAATACATTAACCTTGATTTTACATAGAAAAAAAACCCTAACCCTAACCCATCTTTACCCATAGTGAGGGAAACTGAACATTATTTCTCTCATCTCATTCCTGCTGCTGTGAAATATGGACAATCAATAATCATCTATGACTCTTTTGTGTTAATTCATCTCTTAAGCAGAATTTGTTCAACTGCCTTTGTCACATCATAAAATAAGTAGCAGGCCTTGAAAATGAGCACTTCTATCCAGAACTACAAACTCCTGATGACCTCATGGGTATACTACTAACAAAAATGAAGAACATATAGTTTGTAACTGTGTGGTTATTGGTTGGAAACAGAACTGCATTAACAGTATGTTTGTCTTCCATGCAGATGGGCATGAAACTGCCCACTTTTTTACTATCTAAATGTGACAGAGACAACCTTTTCGAGCTCTGGACTTTGATGTCAGGTGAAACTATTTGCACAGACCACATTCTTTTCCATCTCAACAGTTTTTTACACACTTTAGCTTTTACAAACCAGTTTAAAACATGCATTCATAACACATAAAGGTATAAATAAGAATTATTCAAACACACACACACTGAGTCTTTATACAAAAAACCCTTCTCATTCAAGGGTTGAAATATTCCATTGAAGGACCCTGTCAGACCAATAATGGCACAGAGTCATAAAATTCATTCGTTTCAGTAACTGCACTGCAGTGGTGCAGCAGAGACACGTCAGAGGCCTCTAGTACAGATATGCAAGCAGCTGCCTTAAGTACAAAATAAAAATGAATCTCAACTTATATTTATAATTTTTTTTAGTATCAATTAGGTTTTAAATGTTTTGCATCCCTATTTTTCTGACATTTAAACACGTTGCTACATCTTGACACATATAGGGACCAGCCAACCAAAGCTGAGCAGACTGGCTGCTGATGGAGTGGATATGGAGGAAGGGATATCATCGAAACGGACTGGGTTTTCCCAAGATTCTATGCAGCTCTGGAGACATGAGGAAAGGTTTTTCTGCACTACCGTCATTCCTCTCCAAGTCATCACCTGGTTGGCCCAATAAATGGATGGATGGATCAAGAGAAAGCATGGGAGGATAAGCAGGGATTAATGAAGGGAAAGATGGATGGAATTGGGGAGAATCAATGGTTGAGATTGAGGTTCAACGTCACATAAAGATATATGGAGGGGAGGAAGAAGAGCAGGACAGCAGGGTGATAATAAATGAAGAGGAAACAAGGAGAGAAGCAGAGGTTAGTGCTGTTAAACAGCTTGGTGTAAAAGAGATGAAAAACGCTATAAGATTTGGTCAAATCAGAGCAGTTGTAGAATGTGTGACTTGTTGAAACATAGGCTGAAACATCCAATCAAAGCATAAGAGGAAAGCATGTATCAGTAATATTTTGAAAAGAAAATTCAAGGTATTTTAACACATTAACCATTTAAACCGTGTGTGATTTTCCTGCTAAATTAGGCTACTGATAAGTTCCAAAGGGCACATCAGTGGTACTGTAAATGTTCTAAGACAATTGTAATGAAAAACAGTTACACAGTTTAAAATAGTTTGTGTGTTTCTTGTCAGGTCCAATGGTTTACATCACACAGTAAATAAGTATATCTATATGTGATTGGACTCATTTTGACACTGAAAAACTGTTCATTCTGGATGGAGATACCACTATAATTGCATAAGACTAATTGGCACTGTTTTCAGTGTAGGGGTGTCACCGATGATAATACCGCGTAAACTAATTCAGTGCCCCAGTCTCTCTCTCTCTTTCTCTCTCTGTGTGTGTGTGTGTGTCATTGTGTTGGTTCTATGCAGGAGTTGCAGATGTGAAACTACAGCAGAGCAAATTTTTATCAAAGTCTAATTAAAATTTTCCCACGAGAATTGTTATCACTTTGAGATCTATCTGCATAATCTTGTCGCTATAAGTATGTTGTGGTATTTTGTTGTTGCATATTGTTGTCTTCTGAAAATAACTAATTTGCAGAGAATGACTAAAACAAACTATAAATAAATTATGGATATGTTACACACCTTGTTACGCTTACTAAGTGCACTGTTTCCTTTGGTGTGAAGGTTTCATAAATTGAATACTTAATTTTAATTTAAAAATAAAGTATGTAAAACATAGTTATCTACATGAGCAGCTTGATGGTGTGGTGGTTAGCACCGTTGCCTCACAGCAAGAAGGTTCCCTGTCCCAGAGATATGCAGATATGGGCTAAGTGAATTGAAGACCCTAAATTGACCATAGCTGTGAATTTGGCCCTCAAAAGATAAAGTGGTATATATATTTTGTTTTATTAATATGGTGCCATTACAACCATTGGAACATGTTAAACCAGTTTGTTTTCAGTTGACAGTATGAATTGATATAGGTATGTTCTGTACTTGGAAACACAATGACAGTATTGTACTTACAGAAGCAGAGGAAGAGTGTTTCCACACAAATGGCATAGACGCTGAAGAATCCGTGTGCAATCAGGTAGGCGCCAATCACCACAGTCTAATGTGAGAGATATACTTCAGAGAAGCTACAACAGGGCTGAGGGGCTGCTCTGATGGCAGATCTCATCATGATAAGAAAGCTTAAACATAATCTTTTTGAATTCTTATTACAGGGTTTCTGCAGGTACCAGCAAATCTAATTTAATGCTTTTTAATGCCCTTTTTAATGCCATTTCAAACATTTTTAATGCCCATGACTAACTGCAAATACTATACCTGTGCATACTTACCTATATACACACACACAAAATATCCATATCCAACTCTGAATTAAATTGCAAGCATTTCATATGACAATGATAATATAAGATATTTGAGAATCTAAATAATTGACATAAACTGTCACTCTATAAAGAATTTGAAATGGCTCATGAGACAGCTTACAATGTCAACATTTATTTGCACATATTTCAAAAATTCAAATTTCAAAAAATTGTCCTGACACTGAATACACAACCCACAATTTGATCTGTCTGGAGAGTGAAGGAAAAAACTGAAACTTTCAACTTGAAGGCTGGAACATAACGTTTGCATCAAGTTCAGTACTTGACATAACAAAGAAATCACTGGGATTTAACTTTGCATGATAATTAGTGCATGTGCCTTAGTTCGTTCGCTTTTAGTTCCAACTCTGTCTCAACATTTTTCAGTTCAAGGCATTTGTTCTTGTATCTCCTCATTAGAGTATTAGATTTTGTGATCATCTGAGCCATGAGTGTGCCAGATTTGTTTTCGGCCTTCTCAGTGAGTTGATCAGCATCCTTCTGAAGGCTGGCGCACATCTCTGTCAACACTGCCTTTTTCTTTTTCAGTTCTCCCAGCTCATCTTCCAATGCTTTTTTCTTAAGTCCGTGCACGGCTCCTTTTTTCGTCAAGGTAGATCCTATATCTGAAGTATTTTTTAAATTTTTTGATGCCTCTGGAAATCTGATTTAATGCTTTTTAATGCCATTGAGGCCTTAATTTTAGCAAAATGTATTTAATGACTTTTAATGCTTTTTAATGACCTGCAGAAACCCTGTATTAGTTTTGAATAAACATGCTCCAAAATAGAAATAATCTAACCCAGACACTGTTGGGTGTTGTTTTTACACAAATCAACACTGACCTGGTAGGTTCCTATGTGTGGCTCAAAACCATAGGACATTTTATTTGGTCCTCACAAGTTCAAATGTTTAAGACTAGATTTAAGGGTTCACCTAAGAATCAGTTTTAGGTTAATGTTTAGACATTTAATATAGAAAGAGAGAAAGAGAGAAAGAGAGAGAGAGAGAGAGAGAGAGAGAGAGAGAGAGGGAGAGAGAGAGAGAGTCTGACCAGTAGGGGGACCCAATAGTAGTTGAGATGGGGTACTTCTTCCTGGATAACAGGGATCTTCCTAGTGAAGAAGTAGAAGGCAACTGCGCCTGTAAAACACACACATACACACACACACATGCACGCACGCACATACAAACATACACCTTAAGATGCAGCTATAACACATCATCACTGTCAACTGACTATTTAAACTGTAACATTTAACCTGAGCATGGTATGACTGATGCAAGACTTTACTTACCAACTCCTCCTGCTATCAGCAATTTGCCCAGAAACAACAGGAAATCTGTCACTCTGTCTAGAACTGCAACCCTGTTGGAGGAGTGAGAAATTTCAGCCTGACCACTCGTCTAACACATGATCCACACGGTGAAAATCAGCACAGACATGACCTCTGCTTATAGTCTGAAATTAAGCTAAATCAGGATAAAATAGCGTAGAACATCATTTGGATTTAGAGTCTGCACAGTAGTGGACGTGGTGTCAAGGTCCCACCGAAACACACTCTCAACCAATTGCGAGTCAGTTTAAGCTGTCAATCATTCCTCTTCAGCAGGTTTTTATAGCTTAAAATAACAAATTCAAACCAATCACAAACCGACCGAAATCATCTTTGGGAAAACTTATTCAACATGTACTTTCATGTCCCATCTGCTAACCAGTACTGCAGCAAATCAAGATGATTTGGCTTCCCCATTGCAGAGTTGTGTGTCATGTCATCCATCTTTATATACAGTCTATAGCTGAAAGCAACACACAGGATCACTTATCCTAAACAGCAAAATGCATCCACACCAAAAACCGAGGCAAGTGAACTGATCTCCTTACCTGACCACATTTCTCATCAGTAGGAAGAAGGCCTCTTTGGCTGAGGTACAGAAATTTTTACCATAGATCGCCACCTGGTGGAAAAAAAGACAAAACAGTGGTCCCAGCAACAAGAGACTGTTGATATTGTTGTTGACAAAATGAACAGTGCATCGGTGCTATTCATAATACTCCTGCTAAAAAAGGTTTGTTTGTCTTCAACCAGCTTACCATGATATAAGCATTATGGTTCAAGTAGCGAATTAATTTCTCCAGACCCCAGAAACAGCATTTTAGACAGCACATCATGAACCGGGACAGGCTGTTGTCAATACCTGCAAGGATAAAAGCAGAGCACCATTTCAGTGATTGTAGTAGCAGTTATAGAAGTAGGGAAGTAAGGAGAAACTGTGTCTGAGTCTACATGTCTACATTTAGCTCAAAACAATCCTTGAGAGGATATTTTGGTCAGTCCTCATGATTTTTAAGGGCTGTTTGAGAGTTGAGACTTTATTTTAGTGTCGAAGTCAGAAGGAGGGCAAGCTAGGGTATTACTTCACCATATAGACCTATACGTGTGTGTGTGTGTGTGTGTGTGTGTGTATGTGTGTAATTGTAAACCTTTTAGTTTCTGCTCTAGGTATTCCAGGATGATCCGCAGAAGTTGGACAACTGAAAGAATTAAAGCGCCAAAAGCTAGAGACCCTATATGATACCTGCAGATAGACAAACACAAGACTCTTATTTCCAGCTTTGGATTAGACCAATTTGTTTCCATACAGTCTGACAGACGATGGTCCTGAGAGAATGTCCTGACCTGACAGCCCTAATGAATGACAGCAAGAGTGGACATGCTGGGATATCCTGAGGCTTCCTCTTGGCCCAATAGTAGTTTGCAAATGTCCCTGCCAGGGTGCACTGCTCCAGGGCCAGACTGAAGTTGACCAGCCAGAGGAAGACAAGTAGGTTGAACAGCTGCAAAAGGAAGAGGTAGCGGTGGTAGGACGTCTCCCCACCGTAGAAGGCAAACTGACACTGAGAACCCAGACACAACACTGATGTGGAGATGTTGGTTCTGTTGAAGGTCTGGCAGAGACGTGAGGGGAGAACACAGGGCAGTCTCTCAGTGAATGTATGTAATGCACATCTCAGCCATTAATATATTATTATTTATAGTGTGGAGACTGAGGGTGTGTGTTGTCTTAATGTGAACGGTTGCACAAGACACACCATATACCTTTCCTACAGTATGTGCAAATATGAATGTATTAAAATATAAATAATATCTTTCTAATAGTTTGTTGCAACTTCTTGTCCAATAAATATAGTCACTGACAGAGACAGAGCTTTATTGGATGAACTTTACTTATTAATGATTTTGCAGCAGGTCAATTACATTCACTAGCGAAAAAATGTAATACATTTTGCCTCCTGTCTTCAGGACATGCGTTTAGCAAATGTGTTTTTGAGCTTTACAAAGCTTTACCAAATTTCACAGAGTTTATGTTGCTGCCTTTTTTCAAAGGTGAAAAGTCTGATGTATACAGCATGAGCCAAGAAACAAAATTTCTAGCTGCTTTCTTGACATTTTATCAGTGTAAATGGGCTGTAGATATCTTGGAAATATGGAAAAATGCAGTTTGACTGTTCAGTTTACTGAATGGTCCTAACACCTTTATGAATCCGCTCACTTCTAAATATTGTATATGACAATTTTGACTACAAAAGGCAAAGCGATAAAGAAACTAAATCAAACACAATATATTGTACCTCAGGATTGCATGTACTGTTGGTGTAGGGGCAGCTCACATAAGGAGACATCACTTTGTAGATGGCTTCACCTGAGGATGCAAGATAACTGGTTTCACAGTGGTGGTTAAAGAGCCATCTGATAGGCTGGTTGGACAGCTAATGATATAAAAATCCAAAAACACTGCATATGAAAATTGGTGTGAGTCCTTCAAATAAATCACTAAGCTCTGAACAAGAAATGTTGTAATGTGAATGAAGGATACACGGCAGTAACTGCCCAGTAGGAGACACACACAGTCAACAAGAGGAAGGTGACAACTGGAAAGAGCAGTGTGGACATGATGTGACCGATAGCTCTGCAAGATCAGATCAAGAAAACAACCATCACCATAATGCAGATTAAAAAATGCGAATAATTTGTCATTTTTTAATGATTTTTCATCATACTTGCTGGCCTCTCTGAGCAGGGCAATGGCCACTCGGACTCGTCTCCTTAGGAAGATCAACATTGTCAAGATGGAAGCTTCAGTCACTGCCAGAGACACCACTGACAAAAACAAATGTATTTGCATCAAATTATTTGATTAACATTAAACATATTTTGTGACCGTCTTCTGAATAACTACAGCTACCTTCTAAGTTAAACAACAGAGACAAATGTAGGCCCATGCAAATGATTATACTGTATGTATTTTATTATATCATTGGAAATGATTAGACTAGAAACATTTTTTTTTATGAAGTCACAGGCATTGTTTCAAATAAATCAGTTTTTAAATAAATTCTGTAATAAAGTTACAACTTCTTGCAGTGTTGTTGCAAACAAAACGACATGAGTAAAGCAGACTGGTCTAATCACAAGTGCTGCTTCTCAGTCTTTTGAAGAGTGTGTGTTGGTGTTAAATGATACTTCAGTCCCATTAAAATGAAAAAATGATGGACACTGAAAAGAAATCACATTGGAAACAAAATATATAAATAAAGTATTTGTTTTATTGGCACTTCTGAGCAGTCCCTCTCTGCAGTCAGTTGCATTAAACAGGATTGAATTTGAACTGTGCAAGAAGGAAGACAACATCAACATTTGATTTCTTGTTTAACTGTATAAGGTGATTAGATTGATACATATGTGCTGCTCAGTCACCAAAGTGATGGAGAGAGAGCACATGAACTCATCTTACTTTAAAGAAAAGGGATCTTCTCCAGAGTTGTACCTTGTACCTGAGATGTGAAGTTCTTAAGCTAGGATCTTAATTTAATGGTACAGTGTGTAGAATTTTGTGATATCTAGTGTTGAAATTGCATGTTGCAGCTGAACATCCCTCACCTCACCCTCTCCTTCCAAACATGAAAAAGAATCTGTGGTAGACTTCAGTTGTCATAAAAACTCAAAAGGTTTTTAGTTTGTCCAGTCTGGACTAATGAAAAAACATGACGGCCTCCGTAGAGAATGTCCCCTCAATGTAAATATAAAGTATTTAAATATACAGGGCCTTTTCTGGGATAAATAAAACTACACTTCATACAATTTAGATGAAAAGAACTAGTGAAAAGATCATGAGGATTATTCTACATTAAATTTCTGCCAATAGTTCCCTTTCACCAAAATCTTACACACTGGACCTTTAAGAACACTGAAACTACACAAAAGTTTTCTTATGAGCAGTTTCTATTCCTAATTCTGACGAAACACAGACTCACATAATATGATCCATGTCTGTCTGAGTTGTAAGTAGACCTGTAGGTCAGTCTGCAAGCCGACCTCTGTAATGGCAACATCAGAGCCTGGTGTGTGTTTGAGCTGGGACCAGACCATAGAGCAGTACCAAATACCTGTACACACACATGCACACACACACACACACACACACACACATTACAATTAATTTTAATAGATGCTAAGCCCATGTACTCCCAGCATGATTAGATAACGACAGCCAGATTCTAAAAACTACTAGAGTACACACCATATGCCAGCAGTAGTATGAAAGTGATGATGGTAGTCCACAGCAGCAACCCAGCTGTGAACCTCAGCAGCAGGATGAAGATCAGACTAACAGCCAGGGATATCAGCAGACCTCTGTCAGCAGGTTTTAAAGTGCAGGGAAAAATCATATGGTTTAATAAAGGCTAACGTAACCTCTGCTCAACAGCAACTACTAGCTACTGTTACTATCATAACAAGCAGTGAATGCTATTATGCTAACATCTGTCTTGTATGTTTTGCTCAATTGTCGATTGCCTATGGAATCAGATCACAGTCATCATGACACAGGCATCAAGAAACTAAATTCAACCAAACTCAGGAGTCTTTTTCCAAGCTTTGTCTCAGGGGAGGACCACAGTCTCTGCATTACATTTATTGACCATCAGGTATAAAAACAAATCAGGTAAATTTACAATGTAAATCTATCAGTGACAAGTAAATGATGGTGGGTACTTGGAAAACTGTAAAAACTTTATAAGGATAGTAGACATAAGGAGAACTGCTTCTGAAATTTGACTTTTATAAGTATGTTCAAAGACTAACAGTGTACATACAGGCAAAATATTAAATGTGGCCTAAATACACTTGAGACCAGAGTAGATGGTGGGGTTTTCCACAAATGTTGTATATTGTTTTTGTAGTTACATGAGTATCCATGCCCAGGACTGAGAATAATCCTCCATTATCTTCATGCCCATCTCCTTAGTGTCCACAAGTCCTGTTATAGTCCTGCTCAGTGGAGAGAGAAATTACTTAATCTGTAGATATGAAGTCTGTATATGAGTTCATAAAAATGAATGAATGAGTAAAATAATAAGTTGCAGTACTTGGTAGCATGTTGGAGTTCACTGACACTGTGTGGAATTTCCAGAGCATCTTTAAACCTAGTTCTGTTTGCTATAGTCACAGTCCCATTCAGAGTGGTGAAGTCTGGTAGACATCTTTGGAGAACTGATATACAAACATAAATACACAAAGATGAGAGTGATACTAATACACTGTGAGCACACTGATGTTGTCTAACTTCCTACTGTCTAACTCTGATGACTCCTCTGAAACTGCTTTTATACCAGGGGAAGAAATATTAAGCTGATAAGCAAATCCATCCATTATGTAAATACATTCTATAATAGTGAGGATTTATTTGAGTGAGTAGATAGTTATTTAGATTTTTTGGCTTGTCAAATGTGGACTTCTCTTACCTACCATTCAATGTAAACACTGACATACAGTAATTGGTTGAAATGTTGCATTAGTTGTGGGAGATTGTCTAATCCTTACATGGTCTACTGGGTATGATCATGGAGGGGCAGTCCTCATCTCTTAGAACCTGAGATACTGGCTGGAAAACACAGGACAGACAGGAAAGTGAGAATAACAACCTGTTTGTGCATGCTTTTGTGTGTGTGTGTGTGTGTGTTCTGCTGGTCTTTGTGAATTGATGTGTTCTGTGCGTTTTGCACCAACACAAAGGAGAAAAATAATTTAAAACATAAGTTCCAAGAGAGAGCTGCTGGTATGAATGTTAAGTACATCACCTGCAAAGATGCTTTTTTAAACAATAGTTTATCATGTGTGTCTTAATGATAAATGCATGACTTATATCAGCATCAGTACCTTTTCAGGGTTATTAAATCCAGGCTTACAGAACTGTTTATAGTATTCCCAGTAACTCTTGTTGAGTTTGTGTTGCAGCTGCGTCTCACTGTAGGTGGCAAACTTGTCAGGGCACTGTGACACACACATCTGGAATGAAATTAACACAGATAGTTAAGTTTGCTAATGCATTCAGGAAGATATCTAGCTATTGTTATGGACATGTGCACTGTCATAAACATCAAGCTACTTTAGCTCAGCCTCAAATTTGTGTTTTAGGTATGGAGTCCTCTCTGTGTCTGAGTCCTCAGGTTAATTATCTTAATGTTTAACTGATATGATATATCAGGAGCTGTGTGTGGTATTATGTGAAGATACCTGTGTTGTGGGGCACAGCAGGTTGATGAGTATAGCTGGGTTGGCACATTTTAAGATGTTGAAGTAGAATAGGATGGGTTTCTTCCTGCAAAAAAAGTGTTTAATACCATATGTGATCATTCTGTGACCTTTGACAAGGCCAGAGTTATTTAGCCTATTTCTAACAATGCTGCTTCACTTTTCTATATTTGCAAGCAATAGCAGAGCAGAAAGAAGAAATTTTTGTTTAGCAGGGTAATACCTTTATAAACATGGTGATCTGACCTCCTATTTCGTAAGAATGACATGTTGGTCACAGATGTTGGTCCTAAACCGAACAAACTAGTTTTGTTGCCTAAACTTATAAATGGCAACTGAAAATAATAAACCAACTATGTCTGAAAACTAAGTCACTCTTCATACATCCTCATCTGACTGCCTATAGGCAGCTCAAAAGCACCTGGTGGCAGCAGATGTCACCCACTTCTATATGGTGCTTATTAAGTGGCAAATTGCATAAGTTTCTCTTTTCTCTCTGCTGTTTTTGATGAAAATGCACCAATGCCAAGAAATACAGCCTAATAGCTGCTGTGTGACTACTTGCAGCTGGGTGCAAACAGACATTAAATTATATATAATTTCTTTCACTGAGGCATTGGAACAAGCAGGACTGTGTTTTCTTCATTATACAAAATCATCTAGGTAAGGTAAGGGCAAAATAAGAAGTTTGACAGGTAAATTAGCAAAATATCTCACTGCTAAACTGTAGTGTGCCCAATTGTGAGAGTGAAAACTGGAGAAAAACATTCATTGTAGATTTGTGTAAAAGGAAAAGCTGTAGAGCCACTGTCAAACTACACTGTAGCCAGTTATCTAGAGAAAAAGAAAAATACATCAGCCAACTACAAGGCTTGGTTAGGCCCTTGATTAATAAAAAGAACACACTTCTGGAGTCTCAGGGATATACTTTGTTAGAGCAGAATCTAATACTATTGAAGTCAATGGTGAGTCCTTCTTCAGACGTAATAAACCAACAGAAAAAACATTACATGCCTCCATACTGCTCATGTGATGTCATTCAAGTGTCCAGAAGTGTTTTGTGGACTCGAACACTTCACCCACCCATCCATCGGCATAGTGGTGAGTAGATAATGAGTGAGTTTTCATTTTTTGGTGAACTATCCCTTTAAGACACTAATTAATTTTAGAAACTATAATGAGGGACTTGTACATTCAAAAGAAGTCACATTAAGTCCTACATTTCTTTGCACGGCCTGACCCCCAGCTTCACATCATTCCCAAAATCTCTGCATTTCCTCTCCATTAAAAGTCATTCCTCCATATTTATCTCTTCATTACATAGATTGCAGTTTTCTGGCTGCTACATGTTAGTGGTTAGAACTTGTACTGTTGTGTCATTGTGTGTGTGTGTGTGTGTGTGTGTGTGTGTGTGTGTGTGTGTGTGTTTACATATGTTCTTTGGCCAGATAAAGACACATGCTGGAATTGGTATTTCCCATACTGCAGCCATTTTTGGTCAAAACAAGTGATACAACATTGTTCTTTCAGAGGTCGAGCTGACCCCAATATAATCTCCCCTTCTTGGGTCCATAGACACCAAACCATCTATTAGCAAATCATTCCACTGACAACAGCAACATTTCACTCAACTATTCAAATCTTCCAACAACCTCATGGTCAACAGCATGCTGCACATGATTATGACTCATCAAGGCAGTTAACGTACTTTTAAACCCATCAGAGCCCGATGACTGCAGCTGGCACCTCAGTGTGACTCATCTCTGATGTCCAAGTTTGAACTTTGGTCTAATCAAGCCCTGCCTATCATCTTGCCATTCAAGAAGAGCTGTCATGTGCATGAACACGTTCATATTTTTTATGAACAATAAACTGAATGAGTCAGTTTATATACGATGAATGTGAATGTGAGCGACGTATCGGGCCATCATGTGAAATATCAGGAGCAAGAGAAAATGTGTGTGCTCCCAGACAGACACACACACACACAAGCACACACACACACACACACACACACACACACACACAGGTCCCGGAGCTCCGCCTCCACCCACTCCTGTGCTGTGCCACTTACTGTTCATATCATATGAATATTTTCAATAGATAGAGCAAACCCTTCAGTCTGTCACAAAAAGGAAGCACCTTCTAAAAGGATGTGTGTCTTTATCTCTTAGTCACACACACAAAAACACACTTATCGCTCTCCTGCAGCCCACCAACAAAACAGTCTCATTCATCACTGTAGTTGCATCAGATTCATGAGGAGAAGTTTCATTTTGGACCTGTCACAAAGAGAATCAGTATCTCTTGTTAAAGTATGTGGACGAGAAAGAAGAGAAGACAACTGTACATTTGAGTTTCATTTTAAATTCACTCAATTACAGCATGACAAGCTCTGGTGTAAATCATAAAAAATATTATTGAAGTGAACAAAGACATATTTAATGTTTTCACATGCGCTTTTCCTTCAATGCCTTGTCAAAATGTCTGCTGTGAAAAAGGCCTATTTGGGCACAGGCTCACTCTGAGCCTCAGATCCACTGAACGACCCAACATCCCCCCCCAATCTCACAACTCATTATTAACACACAAGATACATTTTTATGTATGTTGTTATTTGAAACAATGTTTAATATTGTATTTGAAATCTATTTGACCTTCTTTAAACACGTGCCCCCTTCATAAAGAACACGAGCCTAAATAAAGAAACTGCAGTATTCATTTAAAACTTTCTATTACAGTAAAGGTGTATCAAACTAAAAACAATTCATTAAAATTCAATCAACTACAATTATTAAAATTCAATCAGCTACAATAACAGATCATTCATTCATTAACTTGCCATTCTATTAGGGCTATTAAGGGAATGAAACGATCACCCCATGGTCTTCTCCACATATTTGGAGAAACCAATGGATGCAGGCCACAGGACAGACACTCTTCTATGCTTTTTGAAACATCTCTGTCCTGGGGAGCTTACCGATTGGAGGATTGAAGGGCTCTTGACTAGATTTTGTTAGACCAGGAAATAAAAAGTGTACAGCTAATGTGTCCCAAATTTCCCAAATTCAACCTTCACACTACAATTCTGTCGACACAGAATAAAATTACATTAAATTAAATCACATTTTCAGGAAAGTACAGAATAAAACTAATCTCTTATCCCTTATGTCTTGAGTAACTTCATGTGAACCTATGAAACAAGTCAGGTTGAAACAAGTCAGGTTATAATGATATTAATGTTCTGCACAGCTGTTTAAAAGACTGTGGAACCAAACGGCGAGGGTGTAAAAACATTGACTTACGCATTGGGAGTTCCTTTTTGCCCACAGAACTGGCCATAGCTGTCTGTTGGATGGAGAACCTTCCTGGGGTCCCCATGTAACCAGGCTGGGCAGATGGACAGAAGATACAGTGTATTTGCATCAGTCTGCATCAAATAAGCACTTACACAGTGTGGTTATTGCGAACTATCTGATATCTTAATATTTATATATTTAATTACACATTTATGTTGATATTGAAAATGTTTATGATACTAAAATGTCAAAAGAAAAATATTAGAAAAATAATTGCTTCTTACTGTTTATTGAATTTGCACAACACAACAGAGAAGGATTTGTGTGTGGTTGCGTGCAAGTATGCATGCATGAGTGAGTGTGTGTGTGCATGGGTGTGTGTCTGATGGAAGGAGGGAGGAATGAGGAATAAAGGAGATGGGGTATAAGTACAAAGTACAGTCAGCGGCTATGCATGAGAGAATGAGGCTGATGTCATCAGGAATGATGTCATCCATGTCTGGTAGTAGCAGAGCTGGGTTTTAGAAACTGTCTTTGTTTTAGTGTGTGCACCTGTTAGTGTGATTATGTGTGTTTCTGTGTGCATGCACTCTATTCAGACTACCATTCAATCACACACAAGATAAGAACACATATGCAAGTGTGTATGTGTGCACGTGTTGGAGTATGTGTAGAAATTAAGACTTGTGTGGTAAGTGCATGCTTGTCTGTACAAAGTAGGAATTGCGGGTTCAAATCCTATTTATTGGATGATGTCACCAGTAACCCCCCTCCCCTTACACATACACACACACACACACACACACACACACACACACACACACACACACACACACAAATGGATGACTGCTGTGTAACTGCATCTGCCATGTACTAACAAAGGAATGAGGTCATACTTGGATATGAGGCAACACACACACACAGATACACACATATGAAAATGAGACCACTTAAGGTAAAAGGAATTGGAGTAGTTGGAATCACACCTGCTGGCTTGCAGAGGTCGTCGTAAAAATGTAGGTACATATGTCCTCAGTTCTATTTGTGACAGTTTCAATCAGTAGCTTCAGTTATTTTTTCACTGACATGACAAGGTTAAGGAAAAGCACGCTATTTCAGTTTGAGGCTTGGTTTAGGTGGAACTTAAACAAATCAAACTGATATAGGTTGATACATGCACAGATCTGAGTGTTTGGTTTTCTCATTCAGACTGTCAGGATTCAACAATTCTGTACGAAAGAAGCTCCATGATCTAACTCCACCTTGATATCATACTAGAAAATGAGATTTAATGCTTGGCTATTGAGACAAAGATGATCTCATCCTTATGCTAGTGGAATATGGGTGTGCAGCCCCCATGTTTTAAATGCATTCACTCCATGAGGTCAAATTGTTAAAATAGAGCCCTAGTTTGTGAGCTCTCTCTGTGTCTCAGGGCAAAACATAGAAAAGCCTTGCAGTGATGTGAGTCCTCTCACTTCCCTGCTTTCTCTCTTGCTTTCTCTCCTGTCTTTTTTTCTCCCTCCTACCAAACGCCTATTTACTAATACAATCAATGTGATTGAGGCACAAAAGAAAAAGAAAGAAAAGGAAAGAAAGCTGGGAAACCAGCTCCCACAATAAAAAAACGAGTAAGTGAGAGAGAGAATGGAAGGACAGAAAAAGAGAGTAATTCTTAATTATCTGTTCAATATGATCAGACACATGATCAGTAATTACATTACAATATGTATTTTTTCACTGCTCTGATACCTAAGTAAACCAATGAAAAGTAAGATCATTGAGGACACTGGGTGACAGTGGTAATTACCCTGGATAGTTCTTCTGTGATATGAATAACAAGCAGCATTCTCGTTTTTAGATCTCAACACTTGAAGCAGCAATAATCAATTTCATTTGGGGATGGTGGAGCTGTAACCTTACACACAACATCTGATAAATTATTATGACCATCAGTTAGGGGGAATCTCTTGAATTTGTCTCTGGGTTTCATGTCCTAGAAACCGAGATCAAGTTCACTGTAGACAGTTACACCTATGATATGTGTCTTCGGTGTTCATCAAGATCTGATTGAAATCTGATTTAAAATCTGATGTAGCTACATTGATGGTGGCCTTTTTAAGTTAAATTGGCACGCTCAGTTCAGAGTGAACACAGAGAAAGATAATGCTGTGGTTCAGACCACTGTCCTGTGACAGAGTAAGTACTGGCACTAACGGGCATATCTTAGGTGTTACAACAGGAAGAGACAACAAACATGGCAGCCCCTAAAGAGGTTGATGAAGCTGCTGTTCCAACATCAATTACATCAGAACTGGGGAGTATTTCTTAATTGAAAGAAGAGCAGAAAACAACACTGAAGGCCTTTCTTGATAGAAAAGATGTTTTTGCTCTACTGCTAATTGGCAGACAGCCATACACAAATGCTTCATCCAATCACCTGCCAAGAACTTTTAAAAACCGCTCGCTCTTTTTTTCCAATAAAGTTTTAATAAAGTTTCCAATGAAATGTGCAGTACACCTGTGTGCGTCAGGTTAGAGGGATAACTGCCTCTGCATTTTATTTGTTCTTTTGTGTTATTGTGCTTCAAGTTGTCCTTTGTTTCATTACTATGAGCAACTTCTTTTACATTACACATTGTTGTTTTTCATTGTTGGTAGAATAATATCAATGTGTAGTTTAGGTTTGTAACCTTGGAAATAGCAGTTGATACATATTCATTTGGCAACAAGGCTAAACAAATTTTGTTCCTGAAGTGTATACAAACACAGTAGTGATATTATGTTGTGTGTGGCTTAGCATGATTGAGATCAAGAAGAAACAACAAAGACCATGTGTGTATTAACCAGAGAGCATGTTTTTCTTGTGTGTGTGTGTGGGTGTACACTCACCCACTATCCCCAGGGCCACATATGAGAGGATGACAATAACGAAGAACAAACAACACAAGACATCAGTGCAGCTTCTAAAGAGACAGACAAGAAACAAGTTGTAAACCACAGCAGAAAATATATTTTTAAAAAGTCTCTATACGTCCATTATAACTATCAGTTAGTGTTTACATACTGACTAGAATTGAGAATCATCACAAGCTGATTGTGAAGAGAAAACAGCATGAGATAGATAGTATGAGAGATAATTAAACATCTCATCTTAGTCACATCTAACCCTAAAGATGCAATTATAGATCCAAACGAGTAATTGTGAAAATGTGACCAGTTTAATACAGAAAAAGTTAACTGACTTCAGATACAAAGTGTTTATATACATTTAACCAACAACACTATCTATCACTAAAACTAAAAGCTGTAGAAGTATTTCATCCATTAACCATGATAAGACATCATTAAACATTAGTGGAGATCAGTAGAGATCTTTCCAGTTTTTTGACATTTTTAGCTGGTAAACCTAATATCTGCACAGGATGGAATGGAAATGTAAAAACTGATACAAGAAAATACACAAATTCAGATAATTCAATAGTTTTCTTAGTTTAATTCTTCATTGGCATCACTGATGGGTGTTAATAAGCTGAGACTCAGCAGACGACAGATGGTATGAATCACTGCAGACCAGATGTACTGCACAGCTTGTTTTTCCCTTAAGAAGACAATAAGGAGTGACCTTTCTAAAATATTATGGCAATAATGGTGAAGACAATATTTCATGAATGAGCTGGGCAAAACATCATGTTATTCAGGACAGAATCCATAAACCCTGCTGCTTTATGTAAATAAAAGGGGGGAGGTAGTTACCTTCTGCAGACTGGACCTCTGAAGGAAGGATCAAACTTGTGCGGTTCTCCTAGAAGACACAAAATATGTAAGTGTAGGTGTGTAGCAGATGGTTTGTCACACTGGGGATTGAACTGCTGACCTTCTAGTTGGAGGACAACCACTCTACTCCCACAGCTGCCCCAAATGTGTCTTTATACTGGTTCGGTCGCAACTCTCCGCCTGGCTCTCAATCATTAATTTCCCGTATTCTGCTACCGTTCGTGATCAGATTACTACCGCTTTTCGGACATTGGATTCCCTTTCACTTGCCCCGTCAGATTTATTTGCTGTAGGGCTGATATTCTGGTTTCGACCTCTACTTTTATCTGGATATTTTTTTGATCTCTGGTGAATAAATCACCTTTTCTGCACCTAAGATTGTCTGCTGTCATGCTCTTGGGTTCAATTCTGTCTCTAGTCGTCACAGAATAATCTGGCCAGTATGAACCCAGCTGACTCAGACCCTCTCGAGCAGGAGTTGAGGGCTCAAGTGGAGACTATTCAACATCAGCCTGGAATCTGTCCGTGACCATCTACAGAGGCTCACCATCTCCGAGCCTGCTGCTGTTCCTCCTTCTTCAACCAGTTGGCCAGCTCACTCATCTCCGGCTTCAGAGGCACAATTACCGCCCCCAGAATGCTATTCAGGTCTCCTGGAGCCTGTTGGTAATTCCTGGTCCATATTTTGCTTATGTTCCACCTCCGCCCTTCTTCCCTCCCCACGGAACAATCACGAGTAGCATTCATATATTGCTCCTCTCCAGCTGAGCCAAGGTATGGGGAACCGCTGAGTGTGAGAGACATTCTTCTTCCTGTGCCATGGTCGAGTTATTCTCCATTGAGCTCTTTTAAGGTTTTTGACCACACCACTCCCTGATAGAGAGGCATGGGTTCTGCTGAACCTCACCCAGGTCGTGCATACAGTGACAGACTACTCCATCGAGTTCCGCAGTGTTGTGCAGCCGTGAGTAAGTGGAATGCACCCTCACGTTTGATGCCTTTTAAAATGGACTGTTGGAAGGCATTAAGGACGAGTTGGCGGCACGGGAGCCCCCAGTGGATATGGATGCCCTAGTTGCTCTCCCCATCCGTACTGACAGACATCTCTTTGAATGGCAGAAGGAGAGGTCCGGCTTCGCTTGCTCCCAGGGTCAACCTCACCGATCCACTCGGTCTCCACCAAGACGATTACTTTCCACTGATTTCCAGTGATCCTCAGCAACCTGTTACTTGGGGCTATCCATGGCTGAAGAAACACAACCCTCACATAGAATGGGAGACTGGGGCTGTATTACAGTGGAGTAACTTCTGCCATGCTGTGTGACTTCATTCTGCTTGCTCCTCTACTATAAATCTCACACTTTTCTCAAGATGTATGGCCTTTTAGGAGTCCCTCCTGAATATCTGGAATCCAGAACTACAGCTCAGTGGTCGCCCCTCTCACAGCCCTCACATCCCAGAGATCTCCACTCCAGTGGACCCTGGCAGCTGATAAGGTCTGGTTGGCTGCAGAATATAAGCATGGATATTCAGCCAGTCTACCCCTCCCCCATGGCTTCCACAGCATTTGGTTTTGGTTGTACTTTGATTTCTACATTTACATTTTCTGCTCATTTGTGTATGGTTTTTGGGAGATGGAAGTGGACAACTGAGTTGGTGTGAATGCATCACTCTATATCTATGGGTGCCTTAGCACTCTCTCTGGGCTGGATGATTGATAGGATCTAGGTTATTAAAGTACTTGATTTAAATACATCTCACCATATTGACACATCCACACACTATAAACATTATAGTAACTTAATTTACTCAAGGGCCTGGCCTGGTAAACAAACACGTGGAATTTGCACAGGATTTAGTCTCACATTTTAATCACTACATTACATTTGTGATATTATGTGATCTCCTAGTTCTAGTGTGGTTTATCCTGATTATATTGCTATGTATATCTTTCTTTTTAAAATGTTATTTGGAAAAGGCAATATAACATATTATATGCAAATGTTTTCATTGTCTTTCAATAATTTTTTCATTTGATATTTTCACACATCTATATGATAGAAACATATGTATCATCTTAATTACTTGTATGTATTGCTACTTGGTGTGGCTGTGGCTGAGGGGGGTAGAGCAGTCGTCCTCCAACCAGAAGGTCAGAAGTTCAATCCCCAGTCTTCCCATCTGCATGCCAAAGTGCCCTTGGGCATGATACTGAACCCAAACTGCCCAATAGAACAACAAAAAGTGCTAGCTATAGAAGCACTCTATGTGTGAATGGGTGAATGGAAAAACTGTAGTGTAAAGCACTTTGAGTGGTCTTGAGGACTAGAAAAGCGCTATATAAATACAACCATTTACCATTTTACTTCAATCAGTATGCAGCTTTTACATTTCACCTTATTACATATGCCCATCACACCCATTGTTAAAAACTCATCTATAAAGAAATGAACCATTACATTTCTACAATTCGCTTTGAGAAGAGAAAAAGAAAAAAATACTTCTATGAAGTCTGCTCGCATTGGGGTTATAAATTCAATCTATTTATCCAAAATTTTGTAAAATTTGTGTTTTTGGACACTCGAAGAGTAGGTTAGTTTTTCCATTTTCAATATCTCCAAAATTATGCTGTGCCAATCTTCCAATATAGGTGGTCCTGGATTTAGCCAATTTCTTGTTATTGACTTTTTACTTGCTGCCAGAAGAGCCTGCGACAGCTTTATATCCCTCCTCTGATACAAAAACAAAATTTGTCCCAAATAAAGAGTCTCGAATTTTAAATTGGGACAGTCCCAGAATATATGGAAATGATTTGCCTTCTATGAGCCACATTTTATCCAACATGCCAAATTCATATTCTTGTATTATTCCTGGTAGGGGGTCTTAAAAAATCTTGTCATATTTTTCCAACAGTGTTCTCTGCAACCCATGGAATCAATGGAGGACCACTGAAATCTGCATATTTCCCCCAAAGCCTCTTCAGAAATTCCCTTTCCAGTTTCTTTTGCCCACTTTTCTTTGACATACAGGGTGTTTTCATTTTTAGCATTAAAGAGAGAATTATAGTCTAGTTATTGACTTATGTGGTATTGAACTAAAGGCTGATTTTAGAATTTTAGAAAACTTCTGATTGAAATAATGTCGTACTTGGAGGTATCTATAAAAAATGTGCTGTAGGCCCTGTTCCTCTTGCAGTGATTGAAAACTTTTCAGCACCCCCTTGTGTATAAATGAGAGATAGGTTATTAGCCCCTTTCCTATCTAGGATTTAAATCTTTTATCCCCTCTGTTGGGAAAAAATTCTTTATCATAAGCACACCATCTAAAAGATTTTGACAAATCGTAGATCCTGCATCTCTTCCAGCTCCCAAGTCCCAAGCTCTCTCCAAGTCCTCTATCAGCAATTATGGCCTGTCAGGAAAAAAATTATTAGACATTCCAAAATCCAATTCCTTCAATCTGGCTTCATACTCCCAGTTGCACCAATATAACAGAGGAGCTAGCTGTGAAGCATAAAAATAATTTCTTAGACAAGGAAGCGCCATACCCCCTTTTCTTTTCCCTAACTGTAAGGCACTAAATCAGATCCTCGGTTTCTTTCCTTGCCAAATAAACCGAGAAATCCATTTGTCCCATTCCCTGAATTGATTGTCATTTACCTCAATTGGAAGAGTCCGAAAAATGCTGTGGTGGCGGGGTATGGTTAGGGCGCCAACAGCTGTGCAGAATCAGGTAATCAGGCAATCAATAAGAGCACGCTGGTAACCTGGTTCTGCTCTCTTGCAGTAAGCTGGGTTCCTGAGACTGGAGCAGCTGGCGGACGTGTGTGGATGTGTGTGTGGGTTGAGAGACCCTTGTATATATGTGTGTCTGGTTGCCAGGCGAGGCCACCAGAATAAAGACTGTGTTAAAACGCCATTCTCTCCTCCTGTACTTTCCCGGAGTGGGCCAAGGAATCCCAAAGTGGCCGCCGACGGTGGCCCTACAACGTATGAACCGATGAAGACGACACAAAGGCGTACCTGGACCTCTTCGAGGGAACGGCAGAGGCCTGCGGGTGGCCA
Organism: Paralichthys olivaceus; assembly: GCF_024713975.1. Lineage (NCBI taxonomy): Eukaryota > Metazoa > Chordata > Actinopteri > Pleuronectiformes > Paralichthyidae > Paralichthys > Paralichthys olivaceus. The sequence goes on along the minus strand of NC_091108.1, from coordinate 22,998,987 downwards.
TTGGAGGAGAGGGCTGTGCGCTTGCTGCCACTGCTCACCGGTGCTGCGCAGCTGGCTGCCCACAGTTTGCAGGCTTCCTCTTGGCATGACTAACACCGACTGAGGAGGGCAATCCTGGACCGGCTGGGTTGCACGCCAGAGAGACACCGATGCTGGTTCAGGAGCCTCGCCTTCGAGGAAGCCGGCCGCCCCTTCTCCCACGTGCAGCAGCTCCTGGATGTGGCGAGAAGATGGCTCCAGCCGGGACGCAACTCGGAGGACATCGTGGGGCCGGTGGCGCTGGAGCAATTCATCGCCGGCTTGGCCACCTCCACGGCCAACTGGATCCAGTGCCACCACCCCGGGGACATCCAACAGGCGATCATCCTGGCGGAGGACCACCTCTCACTTCCCCGGAGGAGCCAGAAGGAGGAAGCCCGGCAGCAGTCAATCCCGGCGGGGCGCCCAATACCCGCCCCAAGAAAGCAAGTCCCCCCAGCACCAGGCGGGACAGCCCTGCCCGGTGGACTGATGATGAATGAAAGAGCTCAGGCTGTTCCTCAGGGCCCAGCCTACGCATCCTGTCAACCGGCACCATGGGGGGCTCCTCAAACGCCGGGGCAGGAGTGCTGGCGGTGCGGCCAGTCGGGCCACTTTCGGCAGGGAATGCCTGCTGATGGAGGTGAGGCAGCTGCAGGGCGCCAGCCTCTTCCCACGGCCCGGGAGAGACGTACCATATACCGGTATGTATACAGGGGGGTACACACCAAGCTCTGCTGGACACGGGCTGTAATCAGACGATGATCCATCAGTGCTTTGTTCGAACAGGGGCATTGATGGAGGCTTCATGGGTGAAGGTGAGGTGTGTGCATGGGGATATTCACGAATACCCAGTGGTGACTCTGCTAATTTCATGTAAGGGAAAAAAACATAGAGTCGAGGCAGGGGTTAGTTCCCGTCTCACGCACCCCCTGATTTTGGGCACAGATTGGCCAGGGTTCCGGGGACAGGTGAGAGCGGCGCGCTCACGTGCGGTAGGGAAATGTGAGTTGTCTGCAGTGCTCACCGGGGAAACAGAGCCCGAGACTGTCGAGGGGGCGGCGGGAGTAGCGGAGCCTCGCTCGGAGGCTTATAGTGTTTTATAGTGCTTTACAGTGTTTTCTAAGAAAAGAACCTCTTGCTTGTTTTTCCGCACGCAACTAACTTTGTTTTTCCTGTAACCTAGGATCACCAGAGCTCAACCCGCCTGCCCTCGCTACTGCTCACCCTCCACCAGCCTTCAGCCTGTTGCCTGGCTGTCACGAGCTTGTTTCATTAAAGACTCTGTTCATTCACAAACTGTTCATCTCTGTGTCTGCTTCCAGGTCCAGCCACAACAAACCATAACATACTATGCTAAGGTTTAAAAAAAACTGATGGCTACAACAAGCTGTTTGTCTCCAGTCCTCCAGGCAGCAGTAATGCAGAAAACTATACAACAACATATAATGTTGTTATATAAATGGAGCAAGTTCACAACAACAGTAATTCAAAATGTGCTGCTCTTGATCAGAAAAGAGACAGACACTAGTAAAAAAGCATATTCAAAGCCCCTGAAATAATAGACTCAAAGTACAGTAAAAGATTTTACAAGCTACTGTGGACACTGACCAGCTGAAATAAAAAAGTGTATTGCTTCACCAATCAGGCATCTTTAGTACAATGAATTACCCCCTAACCAGGGACTTTGAGGGGGTGAAAATATTTCCCCAAAATTCAATTTAGCCTCTGGTCACTGTGGTGTGATGAATTTCCTGCCAGGGTTCCTAGCTCCTGTGGAAAGTTCCTGTGTGGAAATGTTGCTAACGTTGACAAGCAATCAACAGATCACAACCAGCTAGCTTAGACCCTTCCCAACTCCACCTATGGATGATCTGCAATGAAACTTAAGAAGTTTGTCAAACTATCACCTCTTTGCTTTTACTGAATGTTACTTTGACACAATGATAAAACAATATCCTGTAGGGAATCAAATGAAGATTAAGATTCCTATTTTTTGGTCCCACACACAGCATGCAACATGAAAACATGGGGAAATTTGACCTCTGTATCTAACCCATCCATGTGAACGGAGCACACACGGAACACAATCCACACAGTGACCACACACTGAACAGTGGGCAGCCATGAAGGCGCCCGGGGAGCAAATGAAATGCAGCTCCTTACTGTTGAGGAATTTTTGACCATCCTCACACATTACTGTATATGCCACTATATAGTATGTATACAGTGTATATTACTTCTGTACACCATTAAGAGAGTGGGGTCTGTCTAATTCCACACACACCCCCATTTCTCTCTTTGCAGTGCCTAAGGTCAGGTCATAGATAAAGGGACAAATAGAAGTACCTTGTAGCATGCATGCTTGGGGACTTTCATACCTATCTCAGATGCGCCCAAACAGAGAGGCACCAACTTCAACTCTTTCCTAAATTAAACCAGTGGCAAGATGTAAGGACAATGTGATTTAGGAATATATACTTTAGGCTGAACTATCCAATAGAATGTAAACACCTACATGTAATATATAGAGTAACAGCCATTCTTGCCATTCATGGATGTGCTGTTAGAATGGGTGACGCAAGTAGAGGAAGATATATGGGGATGCTGTGGGAGACATCTTCAGACGGGGTGGTGACAATTGCTTATGGTCTCCTTGATGCATCAAGTCTACATTAAAATCTACTGCATAGTGTTCTCCTTTCACCAGCTTCCAGAAACCTTCCATAACACTCATCATGTTGTTAACAAACATCAATCAGCCACAACATTTAAACTGTTTTAATATTGTTGCTGATTGATGTGTCTTAATGCAGAGTACTGTATATTAAGTATTTGCTGTTGCAAGTTAGTAATATACAAAATTGACTTATCCATTTAAAAAAATCTAAAATCAAATGATCAAACTTAGATTTTAGCCACAGGATCAAATGCCGATTGAGAGAAATTGTCTGAATACTTTACAATACTGTATATGTTACAATCATAACAATCAGAATCAAGCAGCAGTTTAAATCACTATTGTCGTGAGTCTCACATTAACAGACTTTATCAAAATATTGACTGACCACTTCCCTCCCAGAGTGATAAAAAGTTACACCATGCTTTCCTCTCCAGCTTTCTCACTGTGCTGTGTGATGTGTCTTCAGACCCATCCAGACAAGATTTGAATCACAGCTGGAGGATAAAAGTACACAAAGTGTCCAATGCTCTTACTGAACTTATCAACATTTCAGACACATTTTAGAGGAAAAGATACCATGTGAGGTGTGTTTGAATAAAATATCATATTGCTTCCCACAGTCATTACAAGTAACACACATATATACATATTATATGTAGAATGTATCTTTCACACTTCCTGAGGACAGAATTATATATATATAAATGTCCATCAATCATAGAAATCATAGAATAAGATCAAGCACAGAGGTTTTTAGTAAACAATTACTAAAAACCAAGAGAATACTTGCTTTTACTGGTGTTTGCCCGTTTCTGCCAGATAAGCAAAAACATTTTTGATTTACTAATGTTTCACAAAAAGAAAAAACTAAGGAAAACATACAAGGACAAGATGCTTTTCATGTGAAAAAAACAGCTCCAAAACCCTAAAATGTGGCTTTTAAAAATTGTGTGAGGACCAGTGAGTTCACAGGATTGTGACTGTACCACTGTGGTCAGGGGTAAAGAATTACCATGACATGCACAGTGAACAGGATTAAAGTCACTGAGCAGGGCAAGTAATATAAACATCACCCCACCTCACCTGAAGAGATACATCCACTCTGAATGTGGTTTAAAAAAGCTATTAGCTTTTAAATATCGAAGTCAGTGTCCATTCCAATCTTGTCTGTTGAAATGGGCTGTGCTAATGCTCCAGAGCTAATTCAGAATTATATTTAGTAATTCAACAGTTCTACCATGGCCTGTCCATTTTTTTGTTTTCAGGCTTGACATTGTGTGTAGAGAGTTTTATAAACAGCCTATGGTGCAGAGTGGTATAAGAAAACTTTGTGTTTGTGGGATTACTCGGCCCACTCCAGGAAAGTACGGGAGGAGAGAATGGCGTTTGAAATGTCTTTATTCAGGTTGCCTCTCCTGGCAACCACACACATATATATTGACACGGGTGTCTCAACCCACACACACACATCCACACATGTCTGCCCGCTGCTCCGGTCTCAGGACACCAGCCTACTACAAGAGAGAGAGCAGAACCAGGTTACCAGCATGCTCTTATTGATTGCCTGATCACCTGATTCTGCACAGCTGTCGGATCACCGGCTGAGCCACTCCTCCCTGTTGTCCAGCAGTTGGCGCCCTAACCATACCCCACCGCCACAGTGTTATCCTACTTGGTTTATTTGCAATGAAAATTTTTTGGTCAATGTTTTTCATGAATTGAATTTTATTACTGCTCATGTGTGTGGTTTTGTTAATAAACATGTTGAACAAAGTCGTCTTTGTCTGGTTGCATTGGTAGACAGCTCCTGGCAAGGGACTTTGCTACATGCAGTTTTTACATTGCAATTTCAGAGATTTCAGAGACCTAGCACACAATCTTGAGAGCAAATTTTTCATATAAAAGCTCTGTAATGCAGGTTGACATAAAGCAGTGCAGCAACAAAACAAACATTGTGCTTTTACTTCGAAGACAAATTGCCAAACTGGAAGTGAATCTATGAATGCTGTTGCCATAAGAATGATCAGCCGTGCTCTGTCTGTGTTCCTGATATGCTGAAATAAAATCAATCTTGTTGAGCCCCACACTGACTGCTATAGAGCACTGGTTTGCCTGTTTTTATTGATATTGAGCATATCTCATGTCCTCATCGCACCAAACTCAGCACTGCACTTCCCTGGGCCATTAACAATACACATGACAAGTGTGAAAGTGATGAACGGTTCTCGAGACAATCGTGGAATCAGTCAGTACATAGATGTGTTCTCTCATTGATTTTTAAATCACTAAATGTTTTTGCACCATTTCGTCTCTCTAATGGTTTGAAAATCAACGGCTGTCAGCTCCTTCAGATCCTCTCACTTGTGTCTTATTGGTGCTGAAGTGAAAGCTGTCTGCCTGCGTGGGTTAAAAGGATTCAGAATCTCTAAACACTTTTTCATCAAATCTTCAGACACAGCTTTTTAACAGTGTTGGGTGAAGATATTTGAGAGGAAAGCAATCATTTAGCCTACCTTGTCTTTTTTATCCTTCTATACATTTATACTGAGCCCCTGAATGGTCTGTGGGAATTTTGTGTGAAATTCTTTTTGTCCAGGAAAAGTTTAAACATTTTTTAAGGTAAAATAATGCAAGGGTACAAAAAACGTAATGTGAGGCTAAATCTAATTCTTTTGTCAAAGAACTCCAAAGTAGCTCAGAAAAAACTCCCATGGGGGCCATTTTTTAAACTAAAACCAAAGGTAAAATGTACTAACACAGAATATTCAGTCATTAAATATCAGTGTTGTTGAGTAGTTTTCTCTCTCCATTCTGCACATGACTGCACTCTGCACATCTTCTCCACAGAATGTTTCAATTGTCTCTCATGACAGGAGACTTTTACATGACTCTGAAAGAAACATTCTTTAAGATATTACTCACTTCAGACTGTTTTTTAGATCACAGCTTGTTGAATTCTGCATGATCCCTGCTGTGACCCTAACATCATTAAACCACTGAGTTCACCTGAGCAGCAAATACCGTAGCTGTTTCCTGAATGGATGTGCACAATAACACCTGCATTGACACAAATTAACTATTCAAAACTTTCCATTATAACTTGCTAAACACTAAGTTTAGTATGGTTCACTCCATGATTTGACAAGGAAGGTGCACTTTTCAATAAATGGTGTAACGCTGACCTAATAATCATGGTTTCCTTTGCGTATAGCAAGTATTATTTCTTTCAAGACCCAAAGATTTTAGGCTGCTGTGAAAGCTGTCAGTTTCATTAAACAACTGGACTATGACCATCTGAATAGGAGTCAGCTGCTAAGCACACTTTGCTTTTGTGGTCTATTCGCATTCACTGTATATTTATCGTATTTGATTGTATCAGGAACTCCAATGTTAACCTACTATCAAAGCCATCTTAGAAGATCTGAAAATCTATTTTTGCAAGTACAATTGATAACCATGGTGATGTCTGATTACAATGCATCACCATGCACTTACTTTGATAATAACAGTCAAAAGCAATTCCAACGATGGTGCCCTGCCCCTATGTGTTGCAATAAAAGTCCCTTTTCCTTCTGTCTCATTATTCATGACCTGTAGTCAATTTACAGTCTAATACAGTCTCTATCCATCCATCAACTATACCATCTATTCTATCAGGGTCCCCAGATGGCTGGTACCCACTGACTAAGTTTCATTCACTGAAATTTGATTCAACACAGGATTTCATGTTGGGCTGATGATGTGGAAAACCTCCACCCAAACTGTCCTCTCAGGTACCTGCTGGTCCATGACACTACCCATTTTCCGGGTGCTCATATGGTTCATATGTAATAGATCAGTGTGAACATGAAATAGACCACTAAAAGGCCACAATGTCTGGACTACTTAAACCAAACTTCAGGTCTGAAAGTGACAGAAATATCAGCAGCTTGCAAAAATTAAACCTGTCTATTGAAAAGTTTGTTGTTGTTGTTTTAAAATTTTTGTTCTAGCAGTGAGCACCATTTATATTGAATCTGTACACTGCATAGCACTATAATTGTCCACATATCACTTAAACATAAATAATACCATGATTGAATAAAGTTGCAGTTATTTTCTACCTGAGGTTTGTAATGCTAGATATTGAGGTGTTAATGATAAGGCAGTGAACGCTTTACAGCTACTGGAATTCATCTGAATGTGTAAACACACCCACCCACCCGAACACACACAGTGAGAGATAAGTTGACCTCAGGGTTTTATCAGCAGTCACAAACTAGGAAAATAGAGAGGGGATGATAATAAAATATTATCACTAATAATAATCGTCGGTTGGTTTGATATGCCAAAATCTTCTCTCTTTATTCAAAATGTTATATTTGATACAGTGAGCATGCAGTGAGTGGAAAAGAAGGCAGGCTAAGTGAGCAGCATCTTTGTTGAGGTAAACAGACCTGAGGTCAGCTGATGGCATTAGTGAAGTAATACTCTGGTAATCTTTATCTTTCTGCTGACCAAAATAGCCTTGGTCTGCTCTTTACAATGCACCAACACCTAAACCCCGCAGTTGTTGGCTATTTTGAGCTACTCATAAGAAATCCTCAGTATCCTACTAAACATACAGCATCCCCTGACTGTTATATAAACCAAAGGCACAGCAAACACATTTTATTTGTGAAAATAGAGTTGAATACAGATTTATCTGTGGCTGTCTGGATGACTGAGGCAGAGCTTTAAACAACCCTTTGAAGGAACAATGCAACACCCAATTATTGTCCAATGTCTCACTTGATTACAGTATTTATGCAGGCTCATTGAATGAGGTTTGCAGACATTTCAGGTTCAATCAATTAAAATCAGCTTTTCCCTCATCTCTCAGGTTTGTTGCTTAACAAGCTGGTTGGGAGTTTCATTGTAAAAACCAACTTTAAATTCACATATGAAAGATATTTGTATTTTTCAGTCTTTGCTACTAAACTTGAACTCTGAAAAACAAAACAATACAGTCGAAAACTATACTTGACACACACACATACACACACACACACGCCTGCTTTTATTTTGAGTTATTTTTACATTTCAAGAGGGAAGTCAAGAACCATCCTCACGTCATGTCAGCGCTCATTGAGACAGTGTGGGGGTCCAGGTGTTGAAGTCCTGCTTTGTGGTCTAATGGAAGTTATTTGTTAAAGTGGCTTGTAGACCGATGTAGATAAGGAAGCGTCATCAATCCATCAGCCCTTTTAACTAATGATAAATACGCAGTGCATATTCATCGTATCACATAATGTCCTAACACTGGACTCAAAGTGTCGCTGTGTGAAGCTGTCAGCCGTCACACTGCTCTGGTACTCACCATAGTAGCGCCCTGGTGCTGCAGCCGCAGCCACCGTCTCGCTATGAACCATAGCTGATCTTCCCGGTGTGTACCGGTGTGGCGCCATGACGCGCGGTGCGGTGCTGTCCGTGTACAAAGGAAAGATGAATGAAGCGGCAGCAGACCGTGCTGCTCATGTATGCTCCTCTGCTCCCCTCCTCCCCTTTCCTTCTCTCCTCCTGTCTTCTCTCCTTCTCCCACATCTCTCTCCTCCTCTTGTCCCTTCTCTACTCCTGACTCCTCTCCTTCACTCTTGCAGTCTCTTCTTTTTTTGTGCCCTATCCTTTCTCATCTTGTCTCCTCTCCTTGTCTCCTCCTCTCCTCCTGAACCCTCTCCTTCACTCCTTTGGTCTTCTCTACTGTTTCCTACTCTTCTCATGTCTGTTGTGGTGGTGGACCTATGAGAAAACATTTTTTTGAGATTGAACCAAGATATTGGTTTTGTGGTTTGGCAAGGAATGGCATCCTCCACCAGTCTGGCATGGAGTGAGGATAGTCCGGCCTGATAATCACATCATTGTTGTTATGCCTTTGGGCATTTATATGTTCAAAATAAATGTGAATGTGAATCAGAACAATATGTAATGTTCACATTACAGTAATTATAAACATTTTAGTTAATATTAAAGTTGGGATAAGATTGCCAAGTAACTAATTGAGTCCCATAAAATCATGAAACTTAGTTTTATAATTAGCATAGTAACAGTAACCAAAATCACCATATCAGTAGTATCAGTAGTTGAAGGATTTTGAGTTTGTGGCAGTGTAGAAGTGGGCTAATTCACAATTAAAGAGGCATAAACAGGCAGCATGTATATTTAGAAACGTTTATTCAAAGATAACAAGTTAAAATTGGATATGGGTGCCAGGTTTGAGGAGAGGTTAGTCGCAAGACCAAGTACTGGATGTACTGTGTTGGTGGAAAATACCAACATCAACTAACAAATAACAGACATAGTAATAATGTTCATTGAATACATTGACTTGGATCAATACACACTGACAAGGTAAAACAGTCTCTTGTATAGCCTTATTACTTTATGCTGGGCTAGGCCCAAGTAAGATACCAAGTCCATGGAAAGGGACCTTTTGTGTGCTGTTCGAAGTCCAGTGAACTATGAATGCTGACTGGTTGATCTTTAGAAAGAATTAGCCCCTTAATGTTCACTCTGGTCTGTGGCTCCTGTTGTTTACAAAATCTGCTGACACTTTGTGTCGTGGCCGCTGGTGCTGAAATCCTTGGGCTGACCCTTGGGTCGCTTACAAAGAGAGAGAAGCAGAAGGGTAGCTGTCCTTTTATTTGCCCTGATGACATCCCAGCCGCGGATCAGAATGACCAATGGTGGCTGCAAGATGAGATGTCTCTAAGGACGGGAAGCTCTGCCTGCATGGGAGTGGTGAATGGTGGTGCTGCTGTTCAAGAGGCTGCTTGTTCACAGTCGGGAAATATGGACAGAGTCAGTCTAAGGAGCACCATGTGAGTAACGCTTCAGAGAACTCCTGCGGCCACTGCACCAATGAGGGACAGAATCTCCAAAAGCCAGGTTTTATGTGAAGAAATTGAGTATGACTTAAAAACCCATAGATGTCTTAATTTTGCAAGACACACAATGCCAATTCTAAAGATGAAGTAGACTGGGGTTTATGGTGAGAGGGTCCTTATGCTGTTGGTCATGGCTCTAACTTAAGCGCATGGCTAGCGATCCTGTTTTGAACAACCACAAATGCAACTGTTATATCTTGTACAGATGTAGTAAAGGTTCAGTTGTTAGGGCAGTAAAGGAAGGCAGTGTTCAGTTTTGTGGACATATATGCTCCAAATCAAGGTGCAGAGAGACTTATCTTTTTCACTGAGTTTAAAAAATAATTGAATAATTGATTTCAAAACAGATTTTCTGTGGACCAGTGAGGAACCCCATCCACAGTCTTCCCATAGCCTTGTTTGTCTTTTATTGTAACACAAGTAGATCTGCTCCACACATGGAGAACTAAACATCCACAATCTAGACAGTGCTCATGGGTAAGGGTCAGGAGTAACAGGGTAAGTGCAGTCAGACTGGATATGATTTTTAGCTGTCATAGTCTTGATTCCAGACTGAGTCTGTAACAGCTGGGACATCTGAGATGAGGAAGCTAGCAATAGATTTCAACAATGACCTGTTCAGTGCTGGCAGCTGTGACACCGATTGTGTGGTTGAGATAGTGGGGCTGCCTCGACTGGGTAACGCAGAGTCTGCTTCACTGGAGTCCAACATCACATTTGAACAGATCAGCTGTGATCTGTGTTCTGGTTCTGGACCCTACTGGGAAAAGACATCTATGAAGTTCTTAAAAACTGTTTGGACACTGGGATACTACCAGTGAAACTTCAGGAGCTGGATATGGGATTTTTTTCTATTGAGCATCAACATCTTTTGATAGAGTTGATAGTTCTTGAAAATGATATTGTTGTATTCAGGAGCCACCATCAAGGGTAAAAGCGGAGGGGGGCACACCTGGGATGCCAGGTGTTGCCGTTAAGCCCTGTGGAGGTGTCGTGGGCCTATCACAAAACACCAGTGAAGCAGGGTGCCCACCTGAAGACCCAAGTGAAGCAATTCCCCCTTCCCCAACCATCACCAAGTGCTGATTAAACGAGGGATTACACTATCAAGTCTTATGAGCTCAACTGAAAGTGGGGGAGGAGTCGGCCAACCAGTTCCTGTTCAGGGAGGCATCAGGCAGGCATGTCCCTTGTCTGGGATGTTATATGCTTTGGATATTGAGCCTCTCCTCCTTAGACAAGGATCTCACTTGGTTGGCCTTTTCCCATTTCGTTTTTCATAAGCAAACAGAATGATGGCCGATTCTAATTCTAACTGAACAGATATCGCATTTTATGACCAGGCTTCTTCTGCAAATGTCAACTGATCAAAATGTGATGGTCTTATACTTACATATACAGCGAAACAACAAAGACCAGCCAATATTGGAGCAGAGAAGAGATAAAATGTTTTGATGTCTTTCTGGGGAACAATGAGTTTAAGAGTAGGACCTGGGAGGGTTTAGCTGAAAAAATCAGTGCCTGATTTTCTCAATGGGCGTGGGTCCAACCCCAGTGATCTTACAGGGGGAGGGCCTTGGTAAATAGCAATCTTACTGCCTCCATGCTCTTGCTCTGGCACCTGGGGCATCTTTGCTGCCTCATAGAGCAAATAAGTTTCTCCTGGATCTAGATGGGTTGGAAATTTCACAAACTTACTGTTTTTACCAGACTTCCCCAGCATGCCGAAGAAGGGTCTGTTCTGTATGCTGTGACTGTAAACGTTCTCAACAGAGCATCCCTAGCTGGTGTTCAGGAGTCGAGGTGGTTTGATAAATTGGTGCCAGGATCATCCCCAATAGGCAGCTGGAAGTCCTTGTACAAAACTCCCTTGGAGATAAGCAGCTTGAATCTCCAGGATACTGTTTCTACATGGCTAAAGAATCAAGAGTTCTCAACTTTTGAGTGGAAACATTTTTTGTTTTGTGTATGAAGATTGAATGGATGGGATTAATATACATGGTGCTAGTATGTATGTTTCTACCCAAACTTACTTGCTTGTGTTTTTTTCATATTTTAGATGAAAAAAAGACCAATAAAGGGATGGATAAAAGTCAAATGTCCCCTCCCTCTCTCTCTTCTCCTTCAGACATGCTCATGCTCTCTGTGGAGAAGTCAAGTCAAACAGTGGAGTACAAACTGCATGGGACAATGTCAATCGGACTCCACCTGCTGCCTCAAACTGGAACTGGGATTTATTAAACCCCAATTAAAGACGATTCATTACAGCTCATAGTATTTTAATGCTTTATTTTTTCAGACAAGTGATGACAAAAGATCATAATAAAATCACTAATACTACATAAAATACATAAAATGTGACCCTAAGAAGGTTTCCCAGCACACATCATCACATCATCAGCACTTATCATGGTTTCAATTATCTGCTTATTTTGCATTTATTTCATGTGATGTAAAAACACACAGGTACACTGGTACTCAAGATATAATTCAATTCAATTCAATTCAATTTTATTTGTACAGTGCCAAATCATAATTTCATTATCTCAAGGCACTTTACATAGAAGGTCAAGACCTTAAATGGTGTTTTCAGTAACATCAATAATTCCAAAAACAACATCTGTCATTAGTTCACATTTGCTGACGTACTACAATGAGCGTATGGAGTCATTTCCGGTTGTTGTTATCGCTGTTGTGTCTGTCGCTGTTCTGAATACTGCTCTCTTCCCTATTATATTTCTATTTTTCTGAAAACGTTTCCGTATCAACTCTGTATCTATACACAATCATGACCTTTATCTCCTGCTTCGTGCCTGCCACTCTCACGCTAAACATCGGTGAAGCGTAATTTCTTTGCCGGTTAGCAAACTAAGCTCCTAGGTTTAGCGGGAGCCATGGCTTCCCCCTCTTCCTCTCCCTCTCCTGCCCTTTCTTGCTTAGTGTTTCTGATGATTAGCCACTCCTCTGCCTCCTTTAGTGGTAAAGATATGTGTATTAAATGTAGTTTATTCAGTAAATTCAGTTGGAGGCGAGGCTTAGTCAGCTAGAGGCACGACTCAGCACCATTGAGGCACAACCTTTAGTGGCTAGCATTAGCTTGTCCTCGGTAGATGGTGTGAGCCCAGTAGCAATAGCGTTAGCTTCCTCAGCCCCCCCAGCGGTTCCCGAGCAGCCGGGAAGTCAGGGTGATTGGGTGACTGTCCGAGGAAAGAAGCATAGCGCTAAATCAAAGCCACCGGCACACCACCATCACATTTGTGTTTCCAATCAATTTTCCCCTCTCAGCAACGCACCGGCTGAGGACACGACTCTGGTCATTGGAGACTCCGTAGTAAGACATGTGAAGTTTACGTCACCAGCGACCATAGTTAAGTGTATCCCCGGGGCCAGAGCTGGAGACATAGAGTCAAATCTTAAACTGCTGGCTTAAATTTAATACGATTATTATCCACATCTGCAGTAATGACACCCGCCTGCATCAGTCGGAGGTCACTAAAATTAATGTTAAATCGATGTCCGATACCAAAACTATGTCCGACACCGTAATCTTCTCTGGCCCCCTTCCAAATATAAGTAGTGATGACATGTTTAGTCGCATGCATCAATTTAACAGCTGGTTGTCGAAGTGGTGCCTGGACAATAATGTGGGCTATATATACAATTGGCCAAAATTCTGGGGAAAGCCTGGTCTCATGAGGAGAGATGGCATCCACCCCACTTTGGATGGAGCCTCTCTTATGGCTAGAAATATTATAACTTATTTAACTTGACAATTCAGAGTCGAGACCAGGCAGCTGAGTTGCAGACACTTCTCTGCGCTTCTGGATCAGTCACCTACATCTGCAGTCCACAGTAACCTAGTAAAAATCAAGACAACCCATGCCACAGAATCTAAACATAGTAAAATTAAATGTGGCTTACTAAACGTCAGATCACTCAGGTCCAAATCTCTACTGATCAATGACCTGATTAGTGATCAGAAATTTCAGAAATGATTTATTCTGTATAACAGAATCCTGGCTCCAACAGGACGAATTTGTGATCCTAAATTAAGCTACACCTCCAACCCACAGTAATACTGGGTTCGGGAGGCAGACACTGTCTCAGCATTTAAAGTAAAACTAAAAACCTTACTCTTTGACAAAGCCTATAGTTAGGGCTGGATCAGGTGAGTCCTGAACCATCCCTTAATTGTGCTGCTATAGGTTTAGACTGCTGGGGGAACTCCCATCATGCACTGAGCACTTCTTCACTTCCCTCTGTCTCTCTGCCCCCCCACACCTCTTTATTTATTTATTTATTTATTTATTAGTTTTAACATGTCATCATGTCAAAGTGTCACTTTGTCCTCCCATAGTCCCTCTGGCTCTTCTCTCTATCTCGTTTCAGATAACTCCGGCACCGGGACTACAGGACCACAACGACCACCATCACCATTGTCTTCATTTATTACAAGAACTCAGCAATTTATTAATATATCTAGTCATGTTGTAGATCTATACATTGTTATTGTTATGGTTAGCCTTGATTTTGATGGTGCCAAATTGTTACCGGTCTCTCTCTCTCCACCTCATCTCTCTCTTCTCTCCCCCGCTTTCCACCCATCTCTCCTTTCCTCCCCCCTTACTTTTCTTTCCTCACCCCAACCGGTTGAGGCAGATGACCGCCCACATTGAGCCTGGTTCTGCCAGAGGTTTCTCCCTGTTAATGAGGGAGTTTTTCCTCTCCACAGTCGCCTGTGCTTGCTCATTGTGGGAACTGTTGGGTTTCTCTATGTTAATATTGTTAAAGTGCCTTGAGATAATGTAAATTATGAATTGGCGCTATATAAATAAAATTTAATTGAATTAATACACATATTCCCAGAAGTACAGGTAGAGGTGGAGGGGTAGCAGCAATATGTAACTCTACAATTACCCCTCGAGTTAAAGAACATTTTACATCGTTTGAAAGCCTCACCCTTTGTCTTTCCCACCCAACCCTCAAACAACATAAACCTGCTTATTTAACCATCCTTTATCACCCACCCGCTGCTTATACAGAGTTTCTATATGAATTTGAAGAATTTCTGTCAGAATTAGTCCTTAGTGCAGATGAAGTCATCATCATGGGTGACTTTAACATTCATGTTGATGAAGCCAATGATTGCCTTAGAGGTGCGTTTAACTCTCTGATAGATTCATTTGGTTTCAGTCAGCACGTAGATAAACCAACTCATAACTTAAACCACACCTTAGACCTTATACTGACACATGGCATTGATATTGAGAATCTAGTAGCCATGCGTAAATGAAACGTGTGATAATCTTTTGAACCTCGCTCCTGCAGAACTCGATAACTTAGTGGATAATACATCCTCATCACTTCAAACCTTGATAGTATTGCTCCTCTGAAAAAGAAGTGAATTCATCAGAGGAGGTTCACTCCGTGGTTTACTTCTGGGACTCGGACCCTAAAACAGGCAACACGGAGGTTAGAGAGGAAGTGGCGCTCTGCCCGTTCTGAAGTTAATTTTACCTCCTGGAGGAGTTGCCTTGAAGTGTATAAAAAAGCTCTTCAACGCGCCAGAACCTCATATTACTCTAGACTAATAGAGGACAATAAGAACAACCCCAGGTTTCTCTTCAGCACTGTAGCCAGGCTGACCAAGAGCCACAGCTCTATTGAACCAAAAATCCCATTGTCATTGAACAGCAATGATTTTATTCACTTCTTCACTGATAAAATTGAAACTATCAGAGAGAAAATTCACCTTTACTCCCCAAACACTCAGTCACAAACTGTCACCTATGAAAAAAGTGTAGACCTAGACTCACGGTAAAGATCAGTTCTCCCAGATCACCCTTTCACAGCTATCTTCTTTAGTCTCATCCTCTAAAACTTCAACCTGTTTGCTGGACCCCATCCCTACTCAGCTCTTTAAAGAGGCTTTCTTAGAAGTCGACAGCACTGTATTGAATCTTATCAATAGCTCTTTATTAACTGGCTATGTACCACAGGCTTTTAAACTAGCAGTAATTAAGCCTCTGCTAAAGACGCCTAGCTTAGATGCAGGTATCTGAGCAAATTACAGGCCTATATCAAACCTCCCATTTACTTCTAAACTTTTAGAAAGAGCCGTTGTAAATCAGCTGCTCGATCACCTCCAGAGAAATGACCTGCAGGAGGCCTATCAGTCTGGATTTAGAATGCACCATAGTACAGAGTCAGCACTTTTAAAAGTTTCAAATGATATTCTCCTAGCTTCTGACCAGGGTCTTGTCTCCATGCTGTTAGATCTCAGTGCTGCATTTGACACCATTGACCATAACATTCTCCTTCAAAGATTAGAGCAAGAGGTTGGGATTAGAGGGACAGCATTAAGCTGGTTTAGGTCTTTTTATCAAATATATTCCACTTTGTTAGTGTTAATGATGAATACTCATCATACACTAAAGTTAATCATGGAGTCCACAAGGTTCGGTTCTTGGTCCAATACTCTTTAATTTATACATGTTAGCATTAGGCAATATTTTTAGAAAACATAACATTCTTTTTCACTGCTATGCAGAGGACACCCAGTTATATTTATCTATGAAGTCAGACGAACTAAACCATTTAATTCGATTTCAAAACTGTCTTAAAGACATCAAGGCCTGGATGACCCAGAATTTCTTATTGTTAAACACAGACAAAACTGAGGTCATAATCCTGGGTCCTAGGCATCTCAGAGAAACTCTGTCTAACCAGTCGGTTAACCTAGATGATATTCACCTGGTTCCAAACTCCACTGTGAAGAACCTAGGAGTTATCATTGATGAAGATCTGTCATTTAACCAACAAATTAGTCAAACCCCCAGAATAGCTTTCTTTCATCTGCGTAATATAAAGAGAATCAGACACATCCTGTCAAAACAGGATTCTGAAAAACTGACTCATGCCTTTATTACGTCTAGGCTAGACTACTGCCAAGATTATCAGGATGTCCCAGCAGATCCTTAAAAACCATTCAGCTAGTGCAGAATGCTGCTGCACGAGTACTGACAGGAACCAGAAGACGGGATCACATTACTCCTGTCTTAGCTTCACTTCACTGGCTCCCTGTTAAACAGAGGATAGAGTTCAAAATCCTCCTACTGACTTATAAGGCCCTCAACAATCAGGCTCCATCATATATTAAAGAGCTCTTAACCCCTTACTGCCCCCACAGATCACTTCACTCCCTTAACTCTGGACCCCTTTTAGTGCATAGAGTTACTAGGAGTAGAATGGGTGGTAGAACTTTTAGTTACTCTTTTAGTCCTCTCGTTTGGAACCAGCTCCCACTCTCAGTGAGGGAGGCAGACACGGTCTCTACATTTAAGGCTATAGACTTAAAACCTTCTTTTTTGATAAAGCTTTTAGCTCAACCCTGAACCATAGTCATCCATAGCTATGCTGCTAAAGGCCTACACTGCTGGGGGATCACCCATCAGGCACCTGAGGACCTCCCACCTTTGGAGCCATGGTCCTGGCAGAGGCCGTCCACACCGAGCCCAGTTCTGCCAGAGGTTTCTTCCACTTGGGAATTTTTCCTCCCCGCTGTTGCTCATGCTTGCTCGGTGTGGAACAAGTTGGATTTTGTGTTTCTTAAGATCTTGGACTTTTGTGCAGCACCCTGAGACAACTGTTTGTTGTGATACCGTGCTATATAAATAAATTTGGTTGATTGAAAACACTGATATCAATCATAATTAACTACACAAATAGATTGTTTCAGCACTACTCTGTGTATAAGGGATTGATCATACCAGCATGAAGATCTGGAGTAGCTTTTCTACACCTCAGTGACTTAAACCTGAAGCCTAATATCACCTGTACGCTGCACTGAATCTTCTGACTCTTTGTAGTCAGCTCAGTCCTGGAGCCCCAGTAGTTGTGCAGCATTGCCCCCTGCCGGTGAAAGAAAATAAACACATTCAGTTATGTTGGATATGTTGACACTAGGTCAGAGGCTTCTTTGTTCACTGTAGCTGTTGAGTCATGGAGGAGGTTGTTATTACATCTATTATAATTATCACAACATTCGTCAAAAAATTCTGCTCTGTAGACTGAAGATATACATCTAATGTTAATTACATTTTATTGTACCTACATTTGGTATTTATAAGTCTAAACAGACAAGCCTGTCATTTTGGGGGTGGCATATCTGACATTTTGTGAAATTTTGTTTAACAGCAGTGGCGATCTGACAGCTGAATGTATGGTGAAAACCACTACTGTGTGTCATTCCACTTTTCACTCACCATGTCTCACATATGGTTTTTGAAAGAATGTATTTTCAGTTGCTTCTCTTGAACCATGTGTTCTGTTTTTATAATTCCTGGATATAGACATTGGAGAGGGACATTGTGACAGAAGGGAGCTGTATGTGCCTACAGCAATAGGTGACATGGTCAGAGGGACACATAACAGCCTGAGGAGGGCACACTACTTGTGAGGACATCCCATCCTTTATTTCATTTTGACATATGAGATGTAAAATGTATAGACTGAGCCTTTTACATACAGTTTTTACACATTTCTTTTGACTGACATGTAACTCTCAACATCCAAAATCCATTAATACAACTAGAACACATCATTCCCACGTCAGGCTAGTCAAAGAAATAACATCCACAGGGTGGCAGTAGCAGCTCACTAAGAGACGAACTCTGGGTGAAGCTCTGAGTCTGCTCATCTGTCCTCTGTCAGCAGGGATCACAGCATGGTTTACATAGGCTTTATATTTTAGTGCACAGAATGTACCATCAGCAGAGGTTTTTTACTAATAGGTTCCCATTTTCTTTGTGTGGGGCCATTCATGAGCCTGTTAGCCAAATAAATCCATCTTCACAACGATGGGAATTATGACCATTAGAAGGGGGTGGGTGTTACTAGGTTTATCTGCAAAATAACCAATAGGAATATAGAACTAAACCCACTAATATAATTTCTTCTTACATGTGTGGTTTAGCAGCCCTAAATTACTGCTATTGCCAGACCTAATGTCAATAATCTGCATTGTAAACATTACACAATGTGATGCCATTACAATGATGTTTTACATCACCGAAAAATTTATGATTTGTAAAGTAGAAACCGTATTCACTTTACAACCATTTGTCACCTTAATGCTAGGTCAAAAAAAATCCTACGTAATTTTTTTTAATCTCAAATCACACATAGTTCAGATATTAGGCATTTATCCATCGCCTAGAGTAACTGTTGTTGTTTTTATTCATTTAGGGCTGTGGATGAAATTAGGGCACACTGATAAAAAGAATGGCTCTCAAGTACGACTCGGTTCCTTTGTTCATACAAAAGAGCCGTTGAAAATAATTGGATTGTTTGCAAACGTCACAACATTACATTTTCCATGTGAACCTGCATCAGTAGGCAGAACCATAAGATACACATTTTCATTGGCTGCTCCACTTTGATCAATGTTTTTCAAACCAGGGAGTAATGTCTCCTGAGCTGTGAAGTTCAAAGTTCAAATCAACAATCTGAGTTTTAAAGCAGACACAGGTCATTCTTGGGAAGGCAGTCAGCAATGCAAAGGTTACAGGGAATCCACAGGGGAAAACAATCACATAATCAAAAACCAAAGCAAAAAAAAAAACAAGCAAAAAGTCAAAACCAAAACAAGGCAGAAAAAATTAGAGATAATAGGCAGTCTTAGAAACGAAAAGAGGCAGTGTTCATACCTCTTTATATACAGTCTATGGTTCATACTCAGGAGGGTGACACAAGGAATTAATGGTAGCAGGGAAGTGATGTGTGAGCAGGTGTATATATAATGGGTGACTGATTGGTGATATGGTGTCGGTGTGCTGAGAGCAGTGGTGGGAAACAGAGCAATGGGAAGGAGTGAAGCTAGAGTGAAAAAAAACTAACAAAACAAGAAATGAGAGTTCAGTCAGGTAGGGTGATCAGAAGTGCGCATGTAATTTGAATTGTTGTCTGAGTGGATGACTTTTATCTCTAGATTGTTATTCAATCTCCAATATAGGTTTGTTTATTACAGACACACATTTGATTTTTTGACAGTCTGGATTTTTCAGTTCTTGCTTAAAATCCATCTGATACTGTTAGAGCAGCTACTCCTTAAGCTCTAACCTGCAGCTTACTGACCGTGAAATGGTTCAGGCTCAAGGCATTTCAGACTGAATCCAAGTGATGACAAAATATCACAATAAAATCACCAATACTGCTGGAACATACATAAAATGTGACCCTAGAAAGGTTTCCCAACACAGCTACCACATCTAACCACAAGCACATCATCAGCACTGATCATGGTTTCAATTATCTGCTTATTTTGCATTTATTTCATATGATATATATTTTATAAGTAAGAACACACTGGTACTCAAGATATAATTCAATTCAATTCAATTCAATTGTATTTGTATAGCGCCAAATCATCATTTACATTATCTCTCTTAAATGTGAGGAGCAGGATCTTGAATTCTATTCTGAATTTTACAGGGAGCCAATGTAGAGAAGCTAAGACAAGAGTAATATGATCTCTCCTTCTAGTTCCTGTCAGCACTCGTGCTGCAGCATTTTGGAACAACTGGAGGCTTTTTACAGATTTCCTGTGACATCCTGATAATAAAGAATTACAGTAATCTAGTCTAGAGGTAACAAATGCATAGACTAGTTTCTCAGCATCATTCTGAGACAGGATGTTTACAATTTTCTTAATATTGCGCAGGTGAAAAAAAGCTGTCCTAGAGACTTGTTTTATGTGTTGGTCAAATGACATGTCCTGGTCGAACATACAGTAACTCCGAGGTTCCTCACAATGGAGCTGGAGGCCAAACTAACACCACCCAAGGTGACTATCTGGTCAGACAGTGTTTCTCTGAGATGTTTAGGGCCAATTACAACCACCTCAGTTTTGTCTGAATTTAGAAGAGGTTTTGGGTCATCCAGGCCATGATGTTCTTCAATCATTCAATCAAATTTATTTATATAGCACAGTATCACAACAAACAGTTGTCTCAGGGTGCTGCACAAAAGTCCAAGATCTTAAGAAACACAAAATCCAACTTTTTCCACACCGAGCAAGCATGAGCAACAGCGGGGAAGAAAAACTCCCAGGTGGAAGAAACCTCCGGCAGAACCGGGCTTGGTGTGGACGGCCTCTGCCAGGACCGGTTGGGGTGATGGAGAAAGAACAAGTAATATATGGGAACAAAAGGAAATAAAGGGGGGGGTTGAGTCACAGTGTCAGGTCAATGGCTTGAATCCAGCCCGGGAATCCCAACATGGACATTTGCATGGTCTTCCAAGGGTGCGGTGGTCCCCCCGGGCACTCCTGCCTCCCTCATGGTCCAACATGCGCAGTAGGTGGACCCATGGCTCCAAAGGTGGGAGGTCCTCAGGTGAGAGTGCTGGTGGTTGTGTGACCCTCCATGTCAGCCCTGCAACAGACCGGCGACCTCACTAGGTCCATTCCTCATCAGGACCCGAGCCAGGACAGGCTCCGGAGAGCCGCACAGTATGGACCAAGGAGGGGAGGAGAAGACCCAAGGAGTTAGAGATATGTAATAAGATATAACAAAATAAACCAGGCAGAGAGTGAAAAAGAGAGAAGAAGAGAGAAGGTGCTGGTTTCTGGTGCCTGATGGGTGATCCCCCAGCAGTGTAGGCCTTTAGCAGCATAGCTATGGATGACTATAGTTCAGGGTTGAGCTAAAAGCTTTATCAAAAAAGGTTTTAAGTCTAGCCTTAAATGTAGAGCCTCCCTCACTGAGAGTGGGAGCTGGTTCCAAAGGAGAGGAGCTTGGTAACTAAAAGTTCTACCACTCATTCTACTCTTAGTAACTCTAGGCACTACAAGGGGTCCAGAGTTTAGGGAGCGAAGTGGTCTGCAGAGGCAGTAAGGGGTTAAGAGCTCTTTAATATAGGATGGGGCACGATAGTTGAGGGCCTTAAGTTAGTAGGATTTTGAAATCTATCCACTGTTGAACAGGGAGCAAGGGAGCCATTCCTGAAGTTGAACTAAGTGATTAGATTCATCATGCTTCATAGATATGTATGTATATACCAATCAAAGATGAAGAAATCACTCAACAAACTTGTTTTAGCCTGACAGAAGCATCCTAACCTGAATGATTTTAATGAAGAGCAAGGCCCTGAACTGTAACAGTACAGCTCATCATGTTCATTTTGAAGAGGGGATTACACCGATATGAACATGACTGCACTGTTCACCTGCATGACATCCGCACACATTGTATATTATATATTATACTGTGTAATGTATAATATTGTATGTTGTGTGCAATATTGTATGTAATATATAATACTGTATGTTAAATATTGTATGTTGTGTATAATCCTGTATGATATAAATAATACTGCATATAAAGTGGAATACTGTAGCATATAATAATGTTACATAAAATATTGAATATTGTGTATAATTCTGTACAGTACATATAATACTGTATGTTGTGTATAATACTGAATTTTAAATATGATACCATGTTATATATAATACTTTGTCTTACATTTAATACTGTTAAATATAATATTGTATACTGTGCTGTGTGATTTCCATTTAGTTGTATGGAATGACAGTCAGAGACACTGGCTGAGGTAAAGAAAACCATGTAGTAGTTTGTTTCAACATTTGAAACTAGTCTGTGGTTATTTATGTTAAATATAAACAGCAAGAGACCGAGGGTAGACCCGTGGCCCCACATTTCTGATAATCAGAGCTCCATCAGCACCAACACTCTGACGTCTCTCTGTAACATGAAGATGGATTCATCTACACTTATTGAGTGTCATTTGTAAAGCAGATCAATGGCATCAAATGCTTTGAGTTGTCATTAAAGGAGAAGTTCGTTTTTTTTCAACCTGGTCCTTATTTCCAGCATATGGTATGTAGATCAGCTATGTCCTGGTGCTCGGGCGTATTCACCCGGTTAAAGGCTAGCTAACTTCAGCGGGCTAACGAGCAGCCTCGAAGCTAGCGTAGCGAACTGAGAGCAAGTTGTCTTCCTGTTTAATCAACAAACTGAGTGAATACGCCCGAGCACCAGGACACAGCTGCTTTAAAAAAATACTGTACTGTAATGCACCTGATAAGTATTCTGCCATGTTGCGCAAAACTAGCAGCAGCAAACTCTGTGTAAACAAACACAGCTGATCGTCAGCCTTGTTGACGTCACCCCAGTGAAAGCCCGGGATGTAAACAAAGCAACTTGGACTCACAGGGGACTAGTGCTGGCGATTCATAGTAAATAAAGAGTTTCGCGGCAGAAAATGCGTTATTTAGAGGCTGTATTGTGGATGCCCCAATCACTTGCGTTGTATGGATATACGCCGATCGCGTGTGGATCTAAAAGCGTCCGAAGGACTCCAAGTTACTCCAAACCTTTATGGGTGAGTAGATCTACATACCATATGCTGGAAATAAGGACCAGGTTGAAAAAAACCGAACTTCTCCTTTAACAGAGTGGCAATAGAGGACAGAGGACAAATCTTTCACTTCCAGATTTCACTGAAACAACTGACATTTTTCTCCTCTTCTTAGAAGGACCCGTGTTGTGGCGGTGTGGTGACAAACACAATCTCTGTCAGAGTGATGCTGTGTAGCATGTCAGTCACAAAGAGCCTGCGGCACCTGCAGTGGTGTGTGTGGTAACTGTTAAGAAACTGACTGAGATTGCTCCTTTGTTTCTGCAATGTGGGTAGTAGCTGCTGCTGATCTTCTCTCATGACCCTCCTCTGTGCAGGTTGAAAGTGGTTGCTGACATTCCAGGAAACCATATCAGAGAAGAGCTCATCGGTTGCAGTAGTGAAATGTATATTTAATTCACTGAAATTTGGAGGCTTATAAACAGTTTTAGCTCTTTAACATGATGCTATTCAGCTAAAATAATCCAGCAATGTATCATCTTGGTTCTTTGAAAGCAGCTACAGGCTTGATGGGTTAATTGGTCCTTGCTTTAAATTTTTAAAAGGAGGCAACATAAACTGAATTAATACCATGATCAGCTCTCATTTTATTGGCTCACTTCTCGTCTCACTGTGACTGGTTGCCCAAAGCATGTTGTCAATGCTGCTAAACAGCAGCCAGTGAATTGCTGTGGAACAGTTTGTCTTCATCCCAACCAATAGCCACACTTGAGGTTGCCGAATTTTGTGATGATGGCCATGGTAGTTGATAGGTGGAAAGCATGTGGATGTTTTTCAGAGCGTATACTACAACTACCAGTAATAATAATAATATTGATATACATTTCTTATACAGTACCTTTCAAAACACAATTACAAATGGCTTTGGATGATTGCCTCAGTTATGAAATGTTTTAATTCAGTTTCAAATAAAATCAGGGGATCAAATAATAGTGAATTAAAACATTGAAATACAGTATTTTAAGCAGCATTAAACATTAACAATATCAATAATAAAGCAGAAATATCTTGGTAATCAAATGGTGTACTAGGATTAATAAAAGGCTTTTTTTAAAGCTATGTTTTAGGAAGAAGTCAGAGACTCTGCTGCCTCAGATCATCAGGAAGGGAGTTTCAGAGCTGAGGACCCTCGACTGTAGAGAACTGCTCACCTGTGAAGCTGGGGGCTGAATCATGAAACGCCTTATAGGTAATCAGTAAAATCTTAAAATCCATTCTTAAACTCACTGGTGACCAGTGAAGAAACAATAAGACAGAGCTGAAATTAGCTTTTCTTCTAACAACCATTGAATGCTGAGCAGCTGGGTTTTTAACTGCCTGAGGGAGTGAAATAATTTTATGGCTCCACCCTGCATACAAATAGTTGGAACAACAGGAACAGAGTGGAGATTAAATAAAGGCATGGGTGGCCCTCTCCATGACCAATCATAGAGAGAAAATACCTATAATTTGGGATGCTCCTAAACAGATAAAACATGACTAATCATTGTAATTTGTTTTTCAGATAAAAAGGAACTGTCTAATATTACCCTCAGGTTTCTGGCTCTAGGTTCCATATTTGCAGAGAGAGCTTCCAGATGTTTTGTTAAATAGAGATTGATTTATTTGTGCTGAAGAAAGATTTTTTCTAAACCAATGGCTGGCTTGGCTGTGAATACCACTTGTGGGTGCTAGATATGTGCATTGGATGTGGGTTTTGTGTACTGCAGGTGTGTGTTAGCATTGTAGTTTGCATGTTCTCCCTGTGGATTAGGATTAGGTTAATTGAAAACTAAAATGAGGTGTGAATGTGGGTGTGAATGGTTGTCTCTGTATGTCTGCCTTGTGATGGGCTGTCTATTCGGGGGGCATCCCACCTCTCTCCACAATTATCATGGTGATAAAAAGAGAGGGTTTAATTCTGTCTGAAAATTAGTTCATGTGCGACACAAAACGGCTTTACTCATTGCGGGAACTATTGGATTTATTGTAAGGTCTCACTAATAATATTGTTAGTGCCCTAAGGTAATGTATGTTATGATTTAGCGCTATAGAAATTAAATTGAATGGAATTGAATTGAATCATGCAGCTGTAAATAACTGTTAAATACACCTGTTTTTGGCTCTGCATTTTGAATCTAGTGGACCACCTCTACAGATATTTTAAATTGGTTTTTGGAAGCTACATCCTACAATGTCTCACATACATTCACCCCTCAATTTCAACAGCATTCAATATCAGTTTTACTCATTATTATCCCACTTTCTTTTATTTTTTTAATTCTTTTAATCAGAACAAATTTAACAATGTAATTCTATATGTTGGAGCACACAGCAGAGGTGTAAAACAAGTGTTGCAGGTGGTTCACTTTCAAACATTGTGAGACTGAACAAATGTTGTAATTAATCTTTTGCAGAATACATGTTCAAGATGAAAGGTCAAATGCAAATTACATACACTCAAATTATATGATACATTGCTAAATTTGGATCATCCCTGATAAATATGCATTCAGATATGTCAATTATAGTCTTTATAATATTGCCTTTACAAACAGTATTAGTGCTTGTAAAAGTACTTCATAAATTGACATAGAGCTGTTGAAATCTGTGTGGAAATTAGTGCAACAAAAAAAATAAAAAATAGCAACAAGAAACTGTGACTTCAGGTTGTTCCTGAATGTTGAAAATGTTTTCACCCGCAGGAAACAAAGACCCTTTTCTCTGCCTGCTGTACATTTTAGTGGAAGAACACTGTGATATTCAAGCACCTGGTGATTCTCCTGACACAGAGTTACCTACATCAAGACCCAAGACTAAGGGGAGGCATAATTGTGATGTTAAAGCACAGCTGCGCATGTTGCAAGTACACCATAAAGGCTACCCTTCTGAAGCTTTTCAAATTAACATTAGCTTGATGACAGGAATAACACGGTAGGAAATGAAAAGTTAATGGATATAGCTGAAGTTTGCTCTGCTCACTAGGAGACTACGGATGCATATTGCTTCCATTCAGCTGCCTCTAATTTAGCGCTAATTTATCTGACATTTGCCACAGAGCACAGTTTGGGACACGTTTGTCTTGGTGCCTCAAAATGTCCTGGAAATTCAGTTTGCAGACAACATGAGCTTGGTTAAGATCAGATGTGTTCACACTAAGCAAAGTCAATTTTGGCAATTGTCCATGCAAAGTCAGGCGAACCCAAGTTAATGGTAACGCGACCAAGAGTATGCATCTGCTTGGGTGGAAAATGTCACCAATGCATGAATATATGGAAACAATAAGAAAAGCAGAGGGGGCCCAAGGCACTTACTAGCTACCTCTAACATGCTAGTATGCTACTAGCTAGGGCAGTTCTAGTTAACATGTGAACAGTCAGGAAATTTGATGTTTGCAAATAAAGGTGGAAATCATGTTCAGTATGAGCTTGCTTAGTGCAAAGAGCTGTGAGTGGTCCGGACCATCAGCTAAACACAAGGTGAGCAATCACTGGCCTTACAACCTTTTCAGTTCGCTTCACTGTCCCTGAGGATGAGCGCGTGGCCAAGGCACTGTACTTGTGGAATGTAAAAATGAAACTGAGCCAGATTAACAACAGAAGTGTTTTACAATCCCTCAGACATGATTATTGTGGACCCCTAAATTTGTTGATATGACATTAATACATTGGCTGTTGTATAGTGATGCATCCATATTGGTCCTTTAACAGGTAGCAGCAGTGAAGAACACTGGCTGCATACGCATGAAATTTCCATAATCGATTAGGAAAAGTCCTGTTAATCTTTGAAGGCATATATTTTTGTGTAATCTATAAAATCATATTTACAATTCACTCATGGGAATGCATTTTAAAAATTAGCATATATTGGATATTTAGGCTTAAAATATGGATTATACAGTCTAACATATAGAGAAACCAATAGACAATCAGTATTTGTATTTATTTGTGGCCCTCTATTGTTCTGTTCTGGGTTGTATAATTTCAACAACACACGAGGAAGATTAGGATTAAAAGGGGTGTTGAAATGGATGGCTTTAATACTTCCATGTCACTTTTCACTTCTTATTCTGTTCCATCACTCCTGTTTTTTGCTGCGTCCCCTGAACGTGTCCATGAGGTTGAATGCTCCCAGGTACTGGCCCAACATAATGCCTTGCTTCATGGGGAGGATGCTGTTGTGACAAGAGAAAAAAAACACAGACACACTTATTATGCTTTATGAGGCAAACTGTAATTTCTGAATATAGGGTACATAAATGAAATTTGATTGATGGTTTGACCCACACAGTTGGTAATTAAGTCCTTTTAACCAAATGAATTGGTTTCATACAGCACTTATTTTGTCTTATCAACAGTGTTCAGTGCTTTACAGTATACATCACATTCACATACAGCACCTCTATATGCCATGCTTTTTCTATCACACACCATTCATACACTGTTGTCATAGCCTTCAGGGGTTCAGTTACCCAGGGACATTTTGAATGCAGACTGGAGGAGCTGGAGACTGTTTGTGGATGACCATCTCTACCTCCAGAGTCACCTTGGCTAGTACAATCATTCATAAGTATCCATCTAACTATACGGCTCGTAATCTGCATCATCCGCTGACTGTTAAAAGTGTTGCAGAAGATAAAGATGTCACTGCACATTTAGAGAGCAATGAAAAGGATTGTGCTTTTCTGGAGCAATCCACTCATAACCAACTCTATTAAAACTCATAAACATTTCATAAACCTCAAATATTGCAACATTATCAAGAGAACTTCAGCACATCATCCATCCATGAGGGTATAGAACCAATCCAAGCTGGTATTGGGCGAGGGGTGGGTACATCCTGGACAGGTTGCCAGCCTATCACAGGGCTGACATATAGAGACAAACAACCTCTAAGGCTCACATTCACACCTCCATGCACTTTGAGTCTCCAATTAACTTGGATGTCTCTGGACTTTTGGAGAATGTTAAAGCACCTAGAAAGGAAATCACATACAATGAGAATGGCCCAGAAAAGCACCAGTTAATAGCACAGTAGTAATGATGATAATAAATATCATATCATTACATACTATCTTGACTTGCTACAATGCTCATATAGCCGTTTAGAATTAGGCAAACATTCCAGTGTTCAATGAATTTCTCAGTGGCAACAATAAAAATTAATTTCACAAAAAGCTCTTAATGGAACAACATATTTGTGCTGATGTAAATAGCTTTTGTAAAATAATTAGTTAGAGGCGCAACCATGTCTTTCTACATCTCTTGCTAAATCAGCCCATGTTAGCAGTTTTTGGATGCCTAACAATCATCTGACAAACGATGACTTTTTTTAAAGAGAGAACAGAGAAAAGGCTAGATAATACAACATGTTATTAAAAGCCTGAATACAATGGCTTTTTTGTAAAATGAACAGAGGTGACAGGCGAGGCACTATCTCGATTTGTGTGAGCTGTGTTTCACAGACGAAAAGCTTTCTAATAGAGAATAATGGCCCTGTCCTCAGACAAATGGACCAGAGAAAGAAAAGAGAGAAAACATCTCCAGAAGGCTCGCTTATCAAATGTAATTAAAGGGCAAAGGAACTGAGCTGAAGTACTGAGGGTTTCATTTCTCTGAGACATGCTTATCACAAATCTTTAGTTCCAGTACTACACAGATTATATACCTTTTATTAATTTGTGTCAAGTGATGGAAACATCAGTGATTCACACTGTCCGCTTTCTGCTAGAGCCAATACATGGTCTGTTGTGTTGCAATATGGGCCTACCTAACTTCTACAAAGACTGTCTTAGCTTATACTGATCTTAAGTCAGTGTGATAAAAACTAGAGTACGTACCATTATAACACTAATAGCACAGGCAGTAGAACCTAATGACTCTCCATGAAGAGGTCTGGGCCTCACACACGTCCGTTTCTAAAGCCTGCGCTCCAAGTAGTTGGGGCAGAATGGAGGACGGATGGACTTGATTGTATAGTAAGTGTGATTAGATTTTTGGAGGTGAATGATGCCATCCCAGTGTTGGGGGAAAAAAATTTGTGTTTTAAATACAAATTAAAAGCACAAAATGACAAACAGGTCTGTAACAGCACAATAAATGACTAAATAGCAATTCATTAATGGAAAAAGATTGTGTGTACACAAGTTTAAGGTCAATCTGAAGCGTCAAACATCAATAATATTTAAAAGATCAATCTAGTTAGAACTGTTTGATGCTGCACATACATTTATTGTATAGCTAATTTTTACTGTAGAGTCTGGTAAGATATAGAGACGATATGGAGATAATGGCCTTGTTGATCACGAGAGCAGAAAAACGTACACATCTTGAATAAGGGAAAATTCAAAAGATATTACTATCTTTAACTTTCACGTTACCTGGTGGAGTAGTTTGTACATTGTTCTGTTTCTGTTGTCAGCTAACTTAAAGGTCATGTTTAGACCTAGTAACAATGATCAATGTAAAAACAACTCTTGATGTATAAAGTCAGTTAAGCAGACCTTTAACAGACAATACATCCCCTCTGGCTAATCAGAAACCCCTTTTTCTCATGGCCATGATACAGTTCCATTTACAACAAGTAAGCCCATTGAGAGCAAATGACCAACTATCTTTGAAGTGGTTAACTTCTTCAAAAATTAAGACTAATTTAAGACATTTCTGGATCAAAATTATCAATAACAGCTTAATGAATCAACAAATACTCATGTCTGAACGTATTATCCATGGAATGTTCTCCTTAAATTATACACATGGTGTGGGATTACACATAAAACATTAGTTGAAATGCTCTATTGTGGACAATGTGTGCTTGAAATAAATGTGTTAATAGAATAGCTTTTGACAGCATCATGCTTCATAAATTGTATTTAGTCTTGTGCCAAACACCCTTTGTCTCCATAAATTTGATGGTCTTCGATGACTCCAACTGCTGTGGCTATATAAAAGGCAGCTTGAGGCACTGATTGGCTCCAAAGATGGTCATAAATCACAGACAGAGAGCAGCAAGCTGATTTACATTTCATATTATGTCTGGTAGTTGTTTCTGCAAGGTGTTTGCCCAGTTTGTAACCACCTGACTGTGCATTTGGAGGCATGTGTAAATTGATCACCTTGGATGTGCCCTGGGTGTGCTGCTATTCGGCTCCCAGATTCAAACCTTTCATCGACCCTGTGCCTCATTTATCCAATCATTAACACTTCTGTCAATGTGGGGGAAACATGCAGGCTGTGAATTTAAGAATTTATTTAATCCTTGTCGCCATAAATAAATGCTGTAAGAACAAGACAGGACAACTAGTCATCAGCGGCTGAAGTACAGACATTATAACCTGCTGTCAGAGTCAAAACTGCCAGTTGGCTTTAATGTGGACGGTACCTTCCTTACTGGCCTCTAAAATATATAGCACTAATCTCAAGTGGTTCACAGGAATGGCTTAGCCAGAGGTGGTGTTAACAAAGATATGACTCTAGAATGGGAGAGTACCCTCTCAACAACAATGAAGATCCACCATTACAGTAAGATTACAATTAAGCTGTGTCTCAGTTCAGGGGCTGCATTTGAAGACTGATGGTGTCACAGAGGCATGACTGGACTGTCGCAATTGATGGCTCCTCCAAATGCGGCCAACAAATGCATACAACCCTCAAGCAAATGAAGCCCCATCGAGTGGATCCTTCCCAGCCCAACATTTCCTGTGATTCATTGCAGTTCAGTGTTTCAAAGAGGTAATGGCTGCAGCAAAGGAGGCCAATAGAATTAATTTTAAATGTTAGTACTCAACCAAACAGCAAAAGGTATGCATGATAAAAACATCTTTTCTGAGTTTTTAATCAACTGAAGAACTTTCTCTTCTGTAGATCTGTCACTAGGTGATGGCTGCAAAGATGGGAAAAGTTGGTGACGCAATAAGAAGACCAGACCTTCTCATTTTGGTTCGATCTACACAGTAGACGAAGGATGTAGCTGGTGTCTGTTGCGAAGACTGGGTCCCCTGAAAGAAGATGCCAAATAATTGTATGATATAATATCTTAATAATTTAACCAGAGTGATCAGAGGTTTCTGTGGACTAGTTTGTGTCTTTACACTAAAGGCCCGACTGTCCTAGAAAATGTAAACACACACGCTTTAAAAAAAATGTATAGTATATTAAAACTCCTTTATTTAAATCAAAATAGTAGACAGACAGCATTATTTAATTCACCAATGCATTGACCAAATGTATTAAATAACTATGAAACTGACACCCTTTTATCCTCATCATCTTTATCAAAAACCTGCTGTATTCATATTTTTGTTCCTGGATAAACAGGGCGTCGCTTCTTCTGCAACAGGACAGCTTACTGTATAATCTGCGGGGGGAACTTCTGTCTGCAGGAGTGTGCGTGTCTGCTCGTCCCAGTCTCTCTTCAAACACAAACTGATAATCACATATATTTAAATATTAATAGATAATGGTCGGATCATGAATCCGGATCGTTCCAGTCACTTTAAACCTGAAGTCCTGCCTGTGCATGTTACGTCATGTGTTGCGTAGCAGGATTAAATGTGTGTCTCATAAACTCTAGAGTGAGTCAAACTAACACAAAGTAAGTCATGTACGTGTCCTAATAGCTTGTTATGTTTCCTTATTTTTTATCTTGTCTGCCATTAGATTTTTGGCATTAACTTTGATGTCAAACTCCTTTTTTACTTTTATTTTTTACTCTGAACCTCAGGAGACATTCACCGCCTAAGTTATTGCATAATTTTTTAAAACATCTTCACTCTGGAGGACACGCTACAGAAAAGTGTGTCTTTTGTGGCTTCCACCTCCAACACAATTATTTCAATTACTGCTGTTGTGAAAAAATAGGTTTAGTTGCACTTATATTGTAACACTTGTGGTTTGGCTTTGGTGGATGGCGCTAGCAGGCAGACCGGCCAGGAGGGAGTGGCAGTACAGAGAGACAACAGAGAGATCTCTCTTCTTATTAACATCAATTATAGATGCTGCTGCACCAGTACCAACATTAGGTTTATATTTCCATATACTTTGAGTGTTCTGCACAGCTCTTCCTCTGTGCACAGCCTCAGGGATCTCTCTTTGACTTCAACGATCTATGCTTCCTCACATTAGTTCCCTTATATAGAGATTTCCCTGAATGCATTTTTTTTGTCCGGTGTTTGTGTGTGATTCATTTGATCTGGGTATGTTGATTTTAATTTCCTCTTCTTGGCTCCTTCCATTGTTTATTTCCCTCTTTAAAGCCACTGCTTGTGATAAAAGGCTGTATAAATAAATGAACTTGGATCTGAACTCGATTACAACAGCAGAGTCAGCAGACACTATACTTAACGTGTATAAAGATAACGAGGTAAACAAATGGAGGGCATCCAGGGAAGACAAATAGACTAAAGGGAAATGCTTTTAGAAGTGAAGTGAAAATTGAAAATGTTGCACACTGCCCTGACACCACTCAGTGAGTCACTGCACGTGATCAAGTCATAGAAAAGCCCAATTGAGATGGCTTCAGGTCATGCTTCCACATTTATCAAAACTGCCTACACACAGTTGTGTCATAACTGTACTCATGACTGTTTCAAAACAGAATGTGGGATTTATCAATTTGTGGTGATGCTTGAGAATGTGAGTCAATGTTAGCAGGTGTCAACCAGGCTTAATCACTGTGTTCATAGAGTGAAAAGAGTGACAGAATATTTCTGGATTTTCTCACAGGATGACCTCAACAAATTGTTATATCAAACACAAACACAATTTCTCTTAAATAATAAACTGCAAAGGAATGTTTTATTTTATATGTATGCATATTTTCTGTGACATATTGACATGAAATGTGTTCAAGGTGCTAATCAAAAATGAAGGCAAGTGTTTGTTCCAAAATTGTATTAAGGCTGAAGTCTGAAATAAAAATATCACGGCTCACCAAATAAAGACTTGGTGGAGCTAAAATACAATATCAGGAAAGGGATCCACACATGATCTGTTTAATGTTCACTTACTGAGGAAAGCTTTTGGTCAGAGAAAGTCAGACAGAGCAACCAAAGGCTTGTTTGTGTTATAGGTGTGTGCAAAGTGCTTAGTAAAGAACATTACTGGTGAGGGGCTGTCTTGACCCAAGATAACCCACCAGTTGTCTTGATCCGTGGTCCTGAGAAAGACTCTGGATAACTCACTGAAAATGGCACCTGTCTCCACTACAATGGTCCATCAAGACTAGCAATTTATAAATACAGACCATTTAACATTTATTTTTTGCCCCACTCCTACCATTTGGTATCAGTGCTTATGTAAAACACTGATAGATGGAAAAGACTCAGTGGCCCACATCACGGGCAATGTCTCCTTACCACCTTACAACACTGAGAGGACCTATCCTCAGATACTATGGAGAATCCTTCCCTGCCTCGGGGGTGGAGGGAATACTTCATTCAGGTCTGTGGTCACATCGCTCACCTGCTTGGTACCCGCATCCTTAGTCTGTATTCCACACACAGTGTGGAAGGAGATTGGGCTCTACTCCCCACAACACTTATAGTAGGATTCCAAATTAGGAAAGTCCACTTCTTCTTCGTCACTCATTGCTTCCCCAGAGCCACTGTCCTCATCATCCTTGGTAAACTCTCGAGGCTTTTGCGCTTAGTCTCATTCTCCAAACCAAGTGGTAGTTCACGTGAGAACTAATGACATGACTCATCAGCAGTGTCAGCTCACCAAGAAGGATTTCAATAACCTTTTGAATTTCTTAAAGATGTATAGTTCCGCTTGCACAGGTACCCTTTCTATCGGTCTCAGGTCTGACAAATTTAGCATCCCTGCCAGTGTAATCTCAAAAAAAAAATTCTATTCCATTTTAACGGCATTTCAATGCCCAAAAAACAACAAAAAACATACAATTGTACTGAATGAAGGCTATGTTGCTGACCGTTCTACATCAGTGTCAACAATTCAAACAAATTTTACAGGTAGGCTGTGTAAAAAATGTTCTGATGTTGGCAGACAGCGGAGGTTTCCAGCTGACCAAATAATATTAAAGACTGAGTCTGACAGTTAGACAGACTGAACATAAATGGAACGGTTGTCATTTTAAAGGCTTAACCCCACTTTTAAAAGAGCTTAACTGCACCATAAAAAAAGAAAGATCAAAAACATTTCTCACATTTAATGAATAGGAATACCCACAACCTCAAATTGCTTTTGAGACCACAAACTTTCTTATCCTCCAGCCTTCTCAACAGCATCAAATCCTCCGCGTTATTCAGGCGAGAGGTGGAACAGCTGGGTGCAGCAGACAGAAACAGAAAGTGACGTATTAACTCCAATGCGTGGATCACATGAATCTGTTTACAGCAGTCGAAGCATCATCAATCCCCCCACTCACTCACGGTGCATCCAGCGGGGGATTGGCTGCTGAGTCTCACTCGTACATTTGCTTTCACACATGCACCTCCGGTGGAGGCCAACTATCTACACTAGTCAAGCCTGGAGTTAACAAAGGCACAGACAATTTTTCTTCATTTTTTGAGCTTTCTAAAAGTTTCAGTCTGGTTTTTGAAGGCATCATTGAACAGAAATACCACTTTTGAAAGTGCTAATTTACATTAGAATGATCTAAGGCAAGAGCTTTCTTTCAGCTGTATTTGATACAGCTGACAAATGCAAACTGATTTGATCAGTTCGAGTGGATGTGAAAGTGACTGCGATAGACTGGTTCAAATCTTATGTGTGTCTGTTGGGAATGTGAACACTAACCATGCAAATATTACCTGTAGCGCTCCTCAAGGTTCTTTTCTTGGCCCTTTATTGATTTCAATTTCCATGTTACCATTGAGTCAAGTTGTTCGTAAATTTAACATTTCTTTCCATAATTATGCAGACAATACAACAATTTAAATATCTATAATTAGTGGATGTCTCGAAACTTTTTAATGCTCAATTCAGCCAAACTGAAGTGATGGTGTTGGACCTAAAGCACACAGGGATGGTTAATTTCAGTCATTCGAAATGATCAGTCAAAAAATTGAAATTGATCAGTCAAATCAGGATTATTGCCAAGATTAGATCACTCCTTTCATTCAATTATGCACAAATTCTCAATCATGCCTTAGGCCCAATCCCCTTTGGGCCTAATCTCACCCTTTCTCTCTACCCTTTGACCTTCTCCTCAGTTTTGTGCATTCCTGTGTAGGGGAGTGCTGTCCAAATACTTGTTGGGACGAAGGGGGAGGGCCAAGTCTTCAAAACAGAGATTTTTCAGACCAACACTTCAAACTGAGGGCTATGGGAATTTACCAGAATGCCTTTTGAATCACCAGATTTTATGTGATAATCCTGTATTTTCATATAATTTTATGTCACACTCACCCCTCTTTGAAGATACATGATGAACTTGATTTAACCAGCGTATAGTAGCGATGTTACTGAATTTAACTGCTCTTCTAATAACAATGCATCCTGGCAGGGTTGAATACAGTCCACTGCAAACTGAAGCTATGTGCTTTTGATTTATGCGTGAAAGTTTTTCAATTTGCATTGGATAAATTGCAAATGCCATTGATTCACCTGCATTAGCCTAGATGTTATTAGGATATTCTAGGTTTATCACTTTGGTAACTGCAAACAATAGCATTGGTTTATTTAAGATCTCAACAATGTTATTATAATGACATCCCCGGCAAAAATTTTGCTACCTCTTTTCATATCGATGACTACTGATGACATTTCAGGTTTTCACGACGACTATTGTAACTGCTTCTTGAAGTGCTGTCCCTATTTGTAGGGAAGATTTCAACCACTACCCCATGTAACTCAGTTTCCCTGTGGGTGTGTCATGGCACCGAGGATGGCTGCCGTGACTCGAGCTCCTCACCTACTCCTCATTTCTAGTGTCTTTATGTTGTACTTTTTCAGTCTATTTTTAACTTTTTTTGCAGCGTGCAAACGGCCCAAGCGAGCCCTATCATTCAATATGATAGAGAACAACTTCTACTCATCAGGTTGCTGGCAAACAGCAAAAAACCACCGCGACCAGCAAACAACTACAATGGCGAGTATCCGTGGCTACCTGTTGGCGCTTTACCTGGGGGGCGCAGGAGACAAAGACGGCGAGGATCCCGGGCCGGGGTCCTAGTCAGGCTGAGGAAACGCGAAAACCGGCCTCCTCTACCGAGCTTACTTCTGGCAAATGTCCAATCCCTGGATAATAAGCTGGATGAACTCCGAAGCAGGATGGCATTTCAACGGGACATTAAGAACTGTAACATTATGGTTTTCACGGAGACTTGGCTTGACCCATCGATCCAGGACGCAGCCATTGTCCCGCACGGATTCTCTATTCATCGCCAGGACCGGACAATAAACTCAGGGAAGAGTAAGGGAGGGGGTGTCTGCTTTATGATCAACAACAACTGGTGCTCAGATGTGGAGATAATTTCTTCGGACTGTTCTCCCAGCTTAGAGCACATCATGATCAGATGCCGGCCTTTTTACCTGCCGAGGGAGTTAACATCTGTGGTTCTAACAGCAGTGTATGTGCCGCCGCACGCTGACAAGAACACAGCGCTGGAGGAGCTGTATGGAGTTATCGACAGGACAGAGACTTCGAGGCCGGAGGCTGCCTTTATTGTGGCCGGGGATTTTAACAGCGCCAACATGAAGAAAGTCCTGCCGAAATACTATCAGCATTTCAGCTGCCCCACGCGCGGTGGAAATACACTGGACCATGTTTACTCTCCCTTTCGCAATGGATACAAAGCCCTCCCCCTCCCCCGCCCCCCCTTTGGCAAGTCGGACCACGTATCTCTTCTCCTGCTCCCCGTTTACCGGAAGAGACTGACAAGAGACCGACCTGTGACACGGACAGTCCAGCGCTGGACCGAGCAGTCAGACTCTGCTCTCCAACACTGCTTCAGCACCATGGAGTGGTGTGTGTTTGAGGAGGAGGACATCAACACACACAGACGCGGTCATTTGCTACATCGGCAAATGCATCGATGACGTCGTGCCGCGGATTACTGTACGAACATTCCCAAATCAGAAGCCCTGGATAAATGGCGAGGTCCGAGCCAAACTCAAAGCTCGGGCTGCCGGTGATTTGGATGAATACAGGAACTCCAGGTATGCGCTCCGGAGAGCTATTAGAAGTGCTAAAAGACAATATAAGAACAAAGTGGAGTCTGACTACGGGCTCCAACGCTAGAAACATGTGGTCTGGACTAAAAACTATAACAGACTATAAAAGAACAACAAGTGGTGCCGAGGAAGTGTGTGCTTCTCTCCCAGATGAACTGAACACATTTTATGCACGCTTTGAGAGACCCCCGGGTTGTGGAGGTACAGAAGGCTCAGGATCCCTGCCCCTGCCCCTTGGTTCTAACCAGTGCAGATGTGTGCAGATCCCTAAAAAAGATCAACACACATAGGGCTCCTGGGCCTGACGGCATCCCTGGCCGTGCTCTCAAGGTGTGTGCAGTTCAGCTGGCAGAGGTGTTCACATGCATCTTCAATAAGTCACTGCTCCATTCTATAGTCCCCACTTGTCTTAAAGAGTCCACCATCATTCCGGTCCCTAAAAAGACAAAAAACATCTGCCTCAACGACTACCGCCCAGTTGCACTCACATCATCATGAAGTGCTTTGAGCGGTTAGTCAAACAGTTCATCACCTCCTCCCTCCCCGACTCACTGGACCCCCTGCAGTTTGATTACAGGGAGAACAGGTCCACAGCCGATGCCATCACCCTCAGCCTCCACACTGCCCTCTCCCACCTGGACCAGAGGAACACGTATGTGAGGATGCTGTTCATTGACTACAGTTCAGCATTCAACACTATTGTGCCCTCCAAGCTCGTCATCAAGCTCAGGGACCTCGGGCTAAACAGCGCCCTCTGTGACTGGATCCTGAACTTCCTGACGGGCAGATGCCAGGCAGTGCGGATGGGGAACATCACATCCTCCAGCCGGACCCTCAACACCGGAGCCCCGCAGGGTTGCATGCTCAGCCCTCTCCTCTACTCCCTGTTCACGCACGACTGCGTGGCCACATACAGCTCCAACACCATCATCAAGTTTGCTGACGACACCACCGTCATCGGCCTGATCACCGACGGCGACGAGATGGCCTACAGAGAGGAGGTCAGAGCCCTGACATCTTGGTGCAAGGACAACAACCTCCATCTCAACGTCTGCAAAACCAAGGAGCTGATTGTGGATTACAGGAAGAAGCAGAGAGATGGACACGCCCCCATCACCATCCATGGGACTCCTGTGGAGAGAGTCAGCAGCTTCAGGTTCCTCGGGGTTCACATCACTGAGGACCTGACATGGACTCATCACACCAGAGTCATCACAAAGACAGCTCGTCATCGGCTCGCAGGCTGCGGAGGTTCAACATGGACTCCAGGATACTCTGCAACTTCTACAGGTGCACCATCGAGAGTATCCTGACTGGATGCATCACGGCCTGGTATGGCAGTTGCACCGCCCTCAACCGTAAGACTCTACAGAGGGTGGTGAAAACTGCTCAGCACATCACCAGGACGGAGCTACCATCCATGGAGGACCTCTACACCCAGCGTTGTAGGAAGAAGGCTTACAGGATACTGAAAGACCCCCATCACCCCAGCAACAAACTATTCTCTCTGCTGCCGTCTGGCAGACGGTACCGCAGCATCCGGACCAGGACCACAAGACTCAGGGACAGTTTTATCCCACAAGCTGTAAGACTGCTGAACTCCTGAGCTCTGTGAAAGTCACTACATCCGTTTAAAATAACATAGTTATTTTTACATTATAATATTCATAAGCAAAAATTGATATTTATTTATTTAGTTTACAATAATTCTCATTCTGTCATTGTCGTTTCTATTCATCATTTCCTACCAATATAAAAATATAATGAGTGCAATAATTCATATCTGTCCATACCTCCCCATAACTGCTGCTAAATCCTGACATGTATATATCTCATTTTAGCACCTTATAATGTTTTATTATTTTATTATAATGTTTTATTTTATTTTTTGCACCTTATAATGTTTAAAAAAAAAATTTCCACTAGTACTGACATTTGTACTTATTGTTTCATTTGCACTAGTGTAAGTTATTTGTATTTTAGTTACTCTTATCTTATTTTATGACACTTGCATGTTGAGTTGCTTGAGGTGCCTGGGATTTAAGATTTTCATTGCCAACATGTACGCTGTATCTGTTGTGCAGATGACAAATAAAACCTTTGAACCTTTGAACCTTTCAAGAGCAAGATAACACTTGAAGAAAAGGGGTAGAGGTGGGAGAAGGGGTGAAATGAGATTCTGCCTTAGCCTTCTAGATTACTGCAACTCTCTCCAGAAATCAATCAACTGCCTCCACCCCTGTGCAAACCACAGCTCTTTAGGTTCTCACAAAAATTCCCTTGTGGCACTTAACTGGGTGGCTGTGGCTGAGGGTGTAGTTCGGTCGTCCTCCAACCAGAAGGTCGGAAGTTCAATCCCCAGTCTTCCCATCTGCATGCCAAAGTGTCCTTGGGCAAGATACTGAACCCCAAACTGCCCAATAGAACAACAAAAAGTGCTAGCTATAGAAGCACTCTATGTATGAATGTGTGTGTGAATGGAAAACTGTAGTGTAAAGTGCTTTGAGTGGTCTTCAAGACTAGAAAAGCGCTATATAAATACAACCATTTACCATTTAACTTAGCAGACCCTCTCACCCCCTATTATTCTTATTCTGCTTAAATATCTGTTACTATGGGTACCCAGGGTAAAACGAGAGACAAAAGATGGTAGGGAATTGTTAGGGTTTTATAGATATGGAACAACCTCCTCCTGTTAATTATTAGTATTATTATTATTATGTCCTTGATGAGCATACACAAGCAAAATATCTGACAGTTTGGTTTGTAAAAAACAAAAATACATACAAAATAGTGACAAATGCTGTCACATGTTTTCTCTGTGTGGTGGCTTGGTGCCAAGTGCAGTTTGACAGACAGTCTAAATAAAAGTATGTAGTCATCTTGCATGTAAGACTCTCAGTTTTTTATTTTTCGATAGCAGTAATAAGCGACTGTACATGATGCGATAACCAGATTTTGTATTTTGTTAAACTGGGATACCGCTTCAGCCTCACTCCTGTGCTGATGAGATCAGTTTAAATTGATTTTTAATCATAAAACTTACATTAATCCAATGAATGACAAAATACATAATCTTTCTAAAACACTTTTCTATATTTGCATTTGCAGACACAACTGATTCACACAATAATTAAGTTGTTATTTTAGTGCTTGAATCTTAAGACACTGGAAGATATTCACTCTGAACATGTGAGATTTAATTTCCTCAAGAAAATCATCATCATTCCATTGTAAAACAATCTGCCTGAGTACAAACAAAGAATAACATACCACTCATGTTTCTTTCAGTCACAAATGTACAAAAATCAGTATGGACTTGGTTATATAACAAATAGGTTTGGTCATCTCTCTGCTACAGAGTCTTATCCCAATGTATCAACCAAGAGCAATAATCCTGGTGATAAGATGCCTTTGAAAGTGTACTCAGGCTCAGGCCAAAACCACTAGTCTTAAAAGTCTTAAAACAATCACTCTGGTTTATAATCTAATTAATTTCTCTCATTCACAACTTTGGTCAGTGCTATAACTTGACTGCCATAGTCATGTAATGGTAAGCAAGTTACACCTTTGTTTCCATCTTTGTTTGGGAGACATGATTATGTTTTCAGGAAAAATGTTACACAAAAGCTCAGATGGGACTGTGCCGACAGCCTGCTGCAGTGGATTTTAAGGCACAGCCTCAATGTCTGCAGAAAGATTTTAGGAGCTCTCATATCCAGTTGTACTTACATATGAAGTGCTTTCAGCTATATAAAGTGCTGTGGATAAATGTGGCTTCTTCACAAACAGTTTTATGGCTACAGCGTTGTTGTGTTCCCCAGATCTCACTAATTACCTTACCATGCACAATGCTACCATAACTAATAGGAATGATGGCCAAGACAAGTAAAATTAGGCCTTAGATGTGATAAATAACTGCCCAGAATACGCAAAACAAGGTTTGCATGGTGTCAGGGAAAATTATCCTTTACAACCACAAAATAAGTAAGACTATGATACCGTGTGATGTCCCATTTCTCACCACTAAATACACTGTCACCAGTGCAGTGCCCAGACAGTATAGGTGCTTTACCTAGTTTTATCTAGTTGGTGTATTGTTTTGATTTCTGACTGTGTAGGTGCATTTTTTAGTGCGGACTGAGGTGAGTGCTACAGTCTGCTTCCACTGACAGTCCCAGGTAAGAGATGAGGAGGAAGGTGAGCTTCCACTGAAGAACACTGAGGAGGATGACGGAGGGACAGGAAAAAAAAAAATAAAATGTTCAATTCTGACTTTATGCAGGCAGCACATTCAACATTTCAATTCATCAAGATCCAGTATCTGTCAAATACTGACACTGGGTTGAGTGAAACTCAATTCATCACACAACATCTACAGGATGTTGTACACGATAACATTTCTAAATGGGGGTACAATGTTGTTCGCATTTTCTCCTCACAGAAAGAACAATTTTGGGTTCGAACTGTGATGTCGGGCCTTTCTGTGTAAAGTTTGCATTTTCTCATTAAATCTGCGTGGGTCTTCTCTGGGTACTCCAGCCTCCTCCCACAGTCCAAAGACATGCAGACTGGGGACCTGTCAAGGATGTACCCCACCTCTCGCCCAATATAAGCAGGCTCCACTCCCCGCTGCAACCCTCAAATAATAAGCAGTATAGCATATTAATATATGGTCTTCTATACATCAAGTATTACAGCCCCACTGATACCGATAGTGAAAGGCATATTTATAAAGCTGAATGTAAGTGGATTAAAACATTCATAAAAGTGTGTGTTGGTTCGAAAAACTTGGCAGGCAGAAACTGAACATTTAAAAAACACCTGTAATGGACTTATCTCTGCGGTCCCACAGGGTATACGAAGAGAAGAAAATTTCAGCTACAAGTGTTGAAAGGGTATTGTCAGTTAGCCGTAACAATAGCTTCAGTTATACAAACGCTCTTATGGGAAGGGTTGTGTTTGAACAGCAAATAACTAACAAAGCTACAGTTGGAGCCTGAATTGCACAAACACAAAATTATTCAATTTATTACAGGACCAAAATTTCTCACACACACACACACACACACACACACACACACACACACACACACACACACACACACACATGATGGGCTGAAAATGACCTCAGCATAAAATCAGCACCTCTGTGACCCAGCTCAATAAAAAATATTTACATTACATGTGCAGCTAGGCTTAGACAAAAAAACCTGGTGAAGCAAGTTTAGAACCCTGGTGAATGAATAATGTGAGAATGAGTCATCCTCCACCCTGTTGTGCTGCATCCACAATGGTGTTCACTTGGAGAGAGTCATAGGATGACTTCTATCCAGAGGCTAATCGAGCCAATGTTAAGCTCTACATAGGTAAAAACCCCAAGGCGTGAGTTGTAATTTAATGTTTTTTCACAATGCACTTATATACCAAAATGATGACCCCCTTTATGTACCAGTATACAAGTTTAAGTGTGGTTTTATGTCAGTATTAAGTCAGATACTTTCTTTGGTGTCCACAATTACTCATGGCCTGACTTGGAACAATGGTTTTGAATGCAGACAGATATTCCCCTCAGAGATTATCTCACCACACAATGTATATTGTAGGCTCCAGTTGTACTTTCCATTTATTTAAGTGACTCCTGTTCTCATTAACCAACACAGTGTTAATTTAAACAATATTATACTATTATTTACCTTAATATAAAAACAGCTTCAGAATTATTTTGATGGCACACTGACATGTAAAAGGGATAATTGATTGTTCTTTGGTGAGCGTATATGATGTGCAACTGAGTGTTAGTCAGGACTTAAACTGTTGGAATCAGGCCCAGCAAGTTAATGGTTAATGCTGAACTGAAGATCAATTCAAAAGACTTAGGGGTCAATAAAATATGTTTTAGAATATCAAGAATTCTTGAGTTTGGTCTTTTTGTTACAGCGACAGCTCTTACAGCGATCATGAGGAATATACACCCTTCAGCTGAATTTTAGTTCGGGGGGGGGATACATAGGCTCAATTTATGTTCTATAATCAAAAACACTAAACCTTTTTCAACCAAATATTTCTATAATTATTCACATGCAATATAATTTTAGTTGGGAAATGAAAATGTACAGGCATGTATCATTATTATAATTCACACACATTCATACAGTGCATCTTTGTGCAGCACTTTCTAAGAGAAGGGTCCATTTAGTGTCCAGTATCTTGCCCAAGGACACTGCGGCATCAAAATCAATGGAATCAAACTGTCACCTTCTGGCTGGAAAACGACCGCTAAAACCCTGGAGCCACAGCTTGTTGTTAAAGGATAAGTTCGTTTTTTTCAACCTGGTCCTTATTTCCAGCATATGGTATGTAGATCTACTCACCCATAAAGGTTTGGAGTAACTTGGAGTCCTTCGGACGCTTTTAGATCTACACGCGATCGGCGTATATCCATACAACGCAAGGGTTCGGGGCATCCACAATACAGCCTCTAAATAACGCAATATCTGCCGCGAAACTCTATTTACTATAAATCGCCAGCAATAGTCCTCAGGGAGTCTCGCCAGCCTCGGAGCTAGCTTTAGCATCGAGAACGGAGAGCGAGTTGTCTTCCTGTTAAATCAACAAATTGGTTCACTAAGCTAACGCTAGCTCCGAGGCTGCTCGTTAGCCCGCTGAAGTTAGCTAGCCTTTAACTGGGTGAATACGCCCGAGCACCAGGACACAGCTGCTTTAAAAGAATACTGTACTGTAAACTCCATGTAAAAAAACATAGCTGATCGTCAGCTGAGCTGCGGCTGCGCGCCTCCTTGACGTCACCCCAGTGAAAGCCCGGGATGTACACAAAGCAACTTGGACTCACAGGGGACTAGTGCTGGCAATTCATAGTAAATAAAGAGTTTCGCGGCAGATAATGCGTTATTTAGAGGCTGTATTGTGGATGCCCCGAACCCTTGCGTTGTATGGATATACGCCTGTGGATCTAAAAGCGTCCGAAGGACTCCAAGTTACTCCAAACCTTTATGGGTGAATAGATCTACGTACCATATGCTGGAAATAAGGACCAGGTTGAAAAAAACCGAACTTCTCCTTTAAGCTGCACCCCTACTTTGTCTGTTTATTCCATTTGTATTAATATTGAACATATAACATGTCTGAATTGCAGTAAATTTGACAC
The DNA here is from genome assembly GCF_024713975.1 of Paralichthys olivaceus. NCBI lineage: Eukaryota > Metazoa > Chordata > Actinopteri > Pleuronectiformes > Paralichthyidae > Paralichthys > Paralichthys olivaceus. The sequence continues at coordinate 22,954,662 of NC_091108.1, read as the reverse complement.
TGCACTTCCTCAGAATTCACACTTGGCATGTGCATTGTACATGCCAAGTGTGAAGCCGATAAGATGAACAGTTGGTGGTATTTGTATCTGACATTTGTGATATTAGTAGGCAGAGATCAGACTCTTCCAGAGTCCACCGTGCACCTTTATGTTTCTACAGCAGCCCAGAACACAAACCTAACAATAGCAATAGTTAAGAGGGACTTAGCATTTATGTTACCTGAAGGCCATCATAGTTTCTCTAACTCCTGGAAAGACAATTGGCAACTGGCAAATAAGTTATGAGACAGTTTTTTTTCTAAGTCAATAGATGGTTCTAAAAAGGTTGGAAATTTAACAAAGGCTAAATCAAGAAATGAATTTTAAAAATTTACCTGGAATTTGAGGGAATGTTTAGTGAATTGCTCTACTGTCCCCAAATCTAAGTCATGGAGTGCTCTGCATGATCTATTTTACCTTTCCCATATTTTGAATATGTTTGTATTTTAAGAATAACTAACTTATACTCTGATGTGCTCTGGAGCCTAATTTACTCTAATTCTTGTGTGTTGTCTTGGCACCTTCCATACTTCACATTGGCTGTAAATGTCAAAGCCACGTGAACAATATTCAGATGGATTCAGATATGGCCCATGGAACACTTATTGGTGATCACTGGTTTAGTAAGATTTATTGTGACTAAATGAGATTATGGCAAAAGGGCTGGGAATAAGCCAAAGAATAAGTGCACACCACCAGGCTGGGTTTGAGGCACTGTTCAGACCTGGTATTAACATCCTTCTCAGGTGATCTGATAACAAGTTAAGTACAACTTACAGTACAGGTGTGAACAATGGGGAAGCATTTGAGGTCTGCTCATGCAGATCACATTCACAGGTAAAGCCACACCTGTGTAAACATGAATGATTCCTAGTCTAAACTGAACTGCAATTGGTAGTCAGTCACATTTATTACCAGGGACTCCCAAGTACTGTACTGTCACTATGGTATCATCACTATTCGACAACAGCAATATCAAATGGCTTCAGTGTGGACTTGGTAGCTATACAGTGAGCCCCTCAGTGTGTGGAGAAGGACAGAAAAGATGGACACTAACTTTTTGAGAGCAGTGATGAGGTACATGGTCTTGGGCAGCAGCAGGTACACTTGGTCTGTGAGCACAGCATGGATGATCTTCTTCACTACATAGTCTGGATTCAAGATGGGCAGCAGCTTTGGCCACCTGATGAGGACAAGAAAGAGCATTAAGAAAAAAAAGCACAACTACTAACAGTAGAAAATCCCCATTTGTCCTGCAAGAAATGTATCTTTGTAAATATCTTTAAAATGGTATTACTGAAAAATATGTATAAATGCAAGTGGACCACTGATCTTGATTTTGTCACTGGAATGTTATGTGAATTTAACAAAGACTGTGAGACAACAGTAGCCTTTTTGCCAAACCCAAACTAGGTTCACCCAAATAATCTTAAAGGATGTACTCTTCTGCTGCTGGGTGTCTCATTTAACATTCAATAACATGACATAGAGATTAGTGACACAGTGTAGTAGTGTGGGATCATGGGACTTGTCATTACAGTCAGCTTTTCCCAGACAAGATTACTTCAGTGTTCATGTTTCAGGAGCTGAATAATTCTCAGAGGTCTCCCACTTTTCAAAACAAACAGACCTACTGATAAAATCAAGTCAAAACACTGAGTAAAGCAGATTCATGACTTCAGCATTTCTCCAATGCGTTTTGTTGGATAAAGGACGTCTCTCAGGGGCTGTGACCTGAACTGCCACTAATGTTTGCTCAGTTTGTGTTCTGATAACTTGAATCCCATGACTAGAAACCTTCATCCACTTTGAAAAAATGGGGCTTCAAACTGCATTCAGTTTTTTATATTGACTCATGGCAGACAAAAACAATGCTGACATATGCACATAGGGGATATGGTGCCTAACAGAAAATGAAATGCACCATTATCTTGATTATAATACAGATTCCTCCAGGTTTGAAAATTGTTAAAACAGTGCCCCCACCTTTCTCAAAAGTGCCCCCAACCTCTCCTCTCCCAATGAAGGGGGGGGCAGCAGTGGCTCATTTGCATTTTAAGGAACAGGCACACAAACAGGCCACTTTGAACAAGCTCTTCACACAAGGTTGAGAAGTGTAATGCAGTCTGCAATTCGATCCTCAGTCTTCCCCATCTGCATGCCGAAGTGACCTTAGGCAAGATGCTGAACCCCGAATGGGTGAATGGCAAACTGTACTGTAAAGCACTTTGAGTGGTCATCAAGACTAGAAAAGCGCTATATAAATACAAATCATTTACCTTAACTTTTTACCTCATCCTATTGGTATTTTGATAACTTTGTATGTATTCTCAAACCATTTGGTGTGAACACAGGATGAGAATGCAAACTCTGTCAAACATACACTTGAGCCGTTTTAAGACATGACCTGTAGGTAAAATCGCGAGAATTGGCTACTGAGTTTACCCGCAATTTGCCTTTCACAAATACACAGATGCGTCACAACAGGATTAAATCCTCCACATTATTCAGGCGAGAGGCAGAGCAGCTGGGTAAGCAGACAGAGGCAGGGAGTGACAATTTAATTCTGCTGCGGAGATCACAAGATTTTCTTTACAACACACAGACACCTGTGTCAGAATTTATCACCTCAAGCTCTCTAGACGTCTTAATCGGTGTCTTCTACGTGTGTGTCACTGCCTTTACATCAGAAGATATTTGTTTGCTTTTAGTTATTTAAATTTTTGTGTCTGTCTCATTGTTGGAAGTGTCGTCAACCCCCCACTCCCTCTTGGTAAATCCAGCAGGGGATACACATCGGAATCTCCTGAATTCGCAAGGACTTTATACTAGTCGGCCAGGTGGAGAAAGTACACAGAAATGTACATTTGCATTCACACATGCACCTCCTCTGGAGAAAATACAGAGTATCTGCAGAGTTCAGTGCATGTCTGAAAGCTGCTTTAAAAAGGATACCATTTTCTACAAGAACCAGCCATTAACCAGCTACAGTATGGGCACTAAAATCCAGTGATGAGACTCTGTACATCTATGGGTACATTGCAAACAGGAAGTGCAAATAGCCAATTTGCCAATAAAATAACCATAATTATGATTACGCCTCAAATAGAATACACACAATAATGAGTTACAACAATACATTACCAGTAACAGTTCAATTTCAACCTTACCGACTTCTCCATTTATGCATATCTCTTATATTGAAAGTGTGCTGGTAAATCATAGCATTAACATGAAAATTACTAGAATGTTAGCATGCTAACATTTACAAATTAATACACAAACTAAAGGAAATTACATTAGTTCCATAGGGATTTGCAGACATATACAGAGATTGAATCAATTTCAGAAGCAATTAATCCCAACTTCTACCACCTGACAAGCAGCTGTGAAAAAGTGCAACTGTATGACACCCTCAGTGTGAGTCCTCTATTTACATTGTGTTGAACCTGTTGGACATGGAAAACAAATGCATTTTGCTATTATTGCTATTATTGCTATTATTATAGTACATTTCTTTAGCTATGGTGACATCCCATAATTCGAATGACAGCCCTACCCACCCTCAAGTGGATGGAGCATGGATCTAATAAACCAGAATAACTGAGGTCATTTGTGGGTTCCCAGGGCTTTTAACAAAAAATAATAACTTATTCTTTGCCTGTAAATTTTATACCTGAAAAATAAAGAAATATTCACGGTGGGATGTGTAGGCTACTTGAACAATAATGAGAGCTAATCCTCTATTATGGTTCTGCCTACATTGGGTTACTGATTTTTTATGCATTTTCTCACCTCATGCATGAAGACCTTTGGGCCAAATAACGGGATGGCAAAGATCAGTACACGTTAATATATATTTTGACCGTCGAGGTGAATAACTCGAATTACAGACCCAGTTTCTAAAGAGCAGCTTTAAAACCTCAGCAAGCCTCCCGATGCCTGAAATATACAGAATGTCTTGAGTGCTGACTCTCAGGTCCAGTGGTGTTTGTTGACATACACAGGGTGCACACATACGTATTATCTGAACATATACCTGCCTTAAAATGGGGCAGATAAGTCAAGGATGTTTTTAACATATTTTCAGCAGGTCAGAGCAGAGGTTTTTTTTATGACGTTTTGTGGTTATTTTAAGGAACTCTTGTGTTCAAATGTGAGAAGTAGGAAGTGACAGGCCAGGTGTTTGGGGCTGGCATAAAGCATGTGTCCTGGTGGCTTCGGGGGGCTGATGCATGGATGAAAGCAGGAAGACAGAAATAAAGATGGACACAGTCTCCTAACACATTAAAAAAATAACCCCAGGACATCTGAGAGCACACCACAATGGTTTCGCAATGGTTTGTTTGTGTATTTGTTTTTATGGGTAAGTAAAAAGAGGAAAGACAGTGTCAGTCCAATGCCTACAAGACTACCATCACCACAAACACCTCTGGCATTAATATGCTTTTGTTGAATAGTTTGTTCCAACTGTAGACATAAATCTTTAATAATACCTCACCACTGCAGTTCTGCTCTCTGCTATGATGCAGAATAAAGGGACTGCTAAAAGCTTAGTGTGAAAAAAAGAACAAGCTATTTGCTGGAGATAATGTTAAATCAATGTATTACTGATAACCTTGTATTTTGTTTTCTTAAATAACTGTGCCATAAAAACTAAAGCCTAGAATGGCACACACAAAGACCATCTTTATGATAAATCTTTATACTTTTTCATCTTATTTAGTGCAATAATCTCACAAATAGTGAACATAGTGAAAATAAGCAAAATAAAAATGAAAGACTTGCAATACTATGTGAAATAAGCTCAACTGAAATACTGTTACTAAGTGACTAAGTTTTTGGCAACATTCTCTTGTCATTTGGAAACTCTTAAAGTTATATGAATACGGAAGCTTGAGTCCTCCTGAAGCTGCTGCAGATTCAGTTCAGAATCGGCCCTTTGTTGCATGTCTTTCCTACTTTTTCTCCCCATTTCATGCTTTAACTGTCCTGTCAATAAAGGCAATATGTCCCAAAAATATGTATTAAAAAAGAAGTGATTACTGACCCAACAAAATAAACAATATAGTGTTTCTATCGTATATATCTATATAACATCGTATTGCACTGACCTACCGGATATTAAACTGACTTAACTGCTTCATAGTACAAAGTGTATGTAACGCTGGACAAATTTATCTCCCAAGTGTCGAAAGAGCAGGTCATTATCTTCTGTAGATAAGTTTTAATCGTCATTTTTGCCCCCTGAGAGGCAGGTGCAAACCAGCAGGATTTGATCTCATTCCAGGACGCACTGGCTACGGTCATGCCGCGGAACAGCTGTGTGCGCTACTGTCTGTTGTTTGCACTGACACCATGTCTGCTGCAGTTCTGCTGGTATAACTACTGTTTTTCCTCCAATAAAAGTTGGGTTATGTACTCAACTAAATGGCAGTACACTATGGTATAAAACCATGCATGGTCCTACAATAACAATCAAAGCCTTATTTAAACAAATAAATGGATTCATACAACAGAAATGCTGAAATTTGTGATTTTATTTTGAAATAGGTACGGAAATAGTTGCAAATATTTATGTTCATGACCCATTCATGATACGCAAAGAAATTTGCGAGACCTCGAATCTCTTGATAAGCAGTGCAGAGGGGGTTGGCTCAAATTGTGATGGCTGAGAAAAAACTCTGTAACTGGAAAAAACCTCTGGCAGAACCAGACTGAATGTGGGTGGCCATCTGCCTCTTCCGTTTAGGGTGAGTGGATAAAAATGGGGACGAAAGGAAAGGAAAGGGTGGAAAAGAGGGGAGAGAAGAGAGAGAGATGGCGAGTATTCAGCAAACACCATGACATCATCAGCGGGTAGAAAACGGCTCACCTATGGAGGTTTTTTCCTATCTGGACTGATCACACTGCAGCAACATATAAAAAAGGTCAGAGCAGACTGCATCTGCTGAGGAAGCTCAGGTCATCAGACATTTTCTATGGTGTAGTCTGCTGGAACAGCAGCATCTCGGCAGCACTGTCTTTTCGTAAACTTATTGCACACTGAATATGTTCATATGTACAGTATATAGGAGTATATTCTTTCTATTCTATTTTCTTACCTTTAAATTATCTTGTTTATTTTTCACTATTGTTATTGTTTTAAAACACTACTGTCCTGTTGCTGCTGTGGCGCAGAAATGTCCCCGTTTGTGGGACAATAAAGGTATTCTGATTCTGATTCTTTATTCAAGAGCGTAGTCTTTCAATTTCGAGTGCATGACTTGTTGAATTTATGTTCAGATTGTGTATTACCCGCACAGGATGCTCTGAAGTAAAGTGAACGCGCCCGCAATGAGGCAGGGATTATATGATTGGTTGAGTAGTGGTCAACACAACACCTGGCATTCTACTGGTCAGGGAATTTTTGACAGGGTTGTAGCACAAAAAAAGCCAAGAGCAGACAACTCACAAGCACACAGAGAAGGGCTGAAGCTGGGAGGGCGGGAAATCTATGCCAGGAACACAGTTTGAGCGGAAGCAGAGCAAATTTAATTATTAATACAGTTGTCCCCTACAAGCTCATTAACAAACTGCTAAACCTTGGACTCAACTCCACACTCTGTGACTGGCTGTCAGATTTCCTCACTGGCAGGCCAGTCTGTCAGAATTAAAATATAACATCAAGCAGCCTTGTGATGAACACTGGTACCTGGTAGGCTGAGGAAATACAGCTGCATCATTGAGAGCATCTTGACTAGCTGCATCACTGTGTGGTATCAGGGCACCACTGCAGTGGGCCGCAAGCGCTTGCATAGAGTTGTAAAGACTGAAGAGAGCTTGCTCCATTGTTAAGGCTCCACCCACCCCCAACAAGGTCTGTTCACACCTCTGCCCTCTGGCAGAAGGTACAGAAGTGTGAAATACAGGATGTCCAGACTGAGGAACAGTTAAATACTCACTAGCCCTGACACCACCCTGGACTACCTCAACACACAGATCTATACCACATGTAATGAAATTACATGACATTCCTCACGCAGATCTTAAGATATCACAAAATGAAATGAGTTCATCCTTGACTCCAAGTCAATCTTCGTGCCAAGGGCAAAAATGTGCTATGTGACTGCATATATGTACCAATTTTGAAGAAATTCCCTCAAGGTACTCTGGAGATTTCACGTTCACAAGAATGGACGGACAGACAACCCTAAAACACTGGCTGTCACAGAGGCATAAAAACTCTAGATGTAAATGGTTCAAACGGTAAATGGTTTGTATTCATATGGCACTTTTCAGTCTTGGTGACCACTCAAAGCGCTTTACAGCACAGATGCCATTCACCCATTTACACACACACATTCATGTGGGAAAATTTAAAGAAAATGATTGTCAATTCACTCAATACCATGCCTCAGTATGACAGAGGTCTCCTTCAAAAACCTTCAGTTGACGTGGATCAATCATTCCATCAATAACACTGAAGCTCCACTGACAGTAAAGCCTAGTCTATGCTTCTGCGTCAAGGTGACGCCATCGTTGAACATTCGAAGTTCTGCGTCGAGGGAACGCGTTACTCTGCAATTCATCGCCATACCGCTAGGAGGGTGTGGCTTTGTGTTTGTGTGGTTTCAGGGGTTATAGCCGAATCCTTTCTTTTTCTTCCGTAAAGTTAACAACCGTAAACAATGGCGACCGAGGTGGAGCAGCTGTATTTGGAGTTGGAGCTCATCAATATTGAAGAACAAATGCTTATATTGCAAATGTTGAAGCGCAGGCGACAGAGAAGACGTTTGCGGAGGTGGTCTGTACGACGAGGAAGAAAGACCGGAAAAAGCAACTGCCGGAACTTATGTTCTGAGCGACCAATCACAGCGCTTGCGGTCCGCGTCAATGCGACGCGTAGTTAGGATTTTTTGGAGGTGTGTGTCAGGCTACAGCGTAGGGGTCCGCAGAAGCATAAACTAAGCTTAACACTACACTCTATATCACATCTATTAAAAGCTTGTAAAACAAAGGAAAACACTTAGCCTGGAAAGATATCGCCTGGAAGGCAATCTCAGCCCATCACAGCATAGAGACAGCTTTTGCCTCAGATTAAGGGTTTGTCTCTGTCCTTGTCTTTTAGATCTTAGTGCAGTATTTGATACTATTAGTCATCACATCCTACTACAGTGACTGGAACAGTTAATTGGTATTTTAGGATCTTCCCAAACCTGGTTTAAATTGTATTTATCAACACCAAATATAATCACGTGTTTCCTCTGTGCTCAGCCCAATTTTATTTAACAATTATTTACCAATTTTATAATGTTTCCACTAGGAAACATTAGAAGGAAACAATGTCAATTGTCATTGCTATGCAGCAGATACCCAGTTATACTTATCTACAAAACCAGAAAATACTTATCAGCTAACTAAACTCAGCAAATATGTTAAGGGACATAAATACCTGGACGAAACAGAAGTTGTAGTAATTGGCCCTAGACACCTAAGGGGTGCATTATCTCATGATATTCTGTAGCTACTTTGGATGACACCACCCTTGCTTATGGGAAAGCACCAGGGACCAGGGAGTTATCTTTGATCCAAATTTCAAGAACTGCCTTTTTTCACCAATGTAAGATTGCAAAAATCAGGCATGTCCTGTCTCTTTCTGCGCCATTGTTACCTTCAGACTTGACTAAAAACACAGCAGGGGATCCTCTAGGATTCACCACAAGCAAGTGTGTGCGCACGTGTGTAAGACGTAATCAAACCGCAGTTACCGTAAAACCGGTTAATCCAGACATCCCTAATATGGATTGATTTAATTGCACCTGATCCAAATGACAAAAAAGGACCTAACAAGAAAACCAGGAGACTGAGTATGTTATATTTTAAATTAGAATTATTATCATCTCTCCGAAAATAAAATCAACACTGAATAATGGCTTGGCTCTGTATTGTTGTTACCCTACTGCTCCATTTCATAACCATAAAAATATTACGCTGCATCTTTCTCTCAGTTATGCTTGATATTTCCTCAATCATTTTCATACCATTTTCTTCCCCTGGCGGTACCTTGTTTTCAGGGCTGTCATTACAAATAAGTCCTTATTCTAAATTGACTTACCAAGTTAGATAAACTACTATTGTCACTTCTCCTCTCCCTTTGTTCAACTCATCTTCTCCAACTGTGATGATGAGTCTCTGCGCACTGGCCCAGAGCTAGCACTGCTATGTTAAGTATTTCTTTATGGACTGTTACACCCCGAGAGATACAAGTAGACCCACCTCAATAAACCCAGGACACAGAAATATGTAGGAAACTATAAACACAGGCTGTGATTACAAAAGGAAAAAAAAAAAACTAAATGGAGAACATTTTGTGATTCAAGCCAAGCTAAGCTGAGGTTATAATACCCAGTAATTTGGAGCCAGTAGTGACCCACAGAGAGCATTATTGATAAGAATCAACATTATAGTTTATGGTGTCTGAAATGTGATCAGTAAGGATGACTAAAACTGGTGACGCATTTTAGACTGACATTAAATGTATGATTTGAATTTAATTTTATTTGTGATTTGCATTCATTTAAATAAAAAATTATATACAATGAATCAATGTTTTTCCAAAAGTGATGACCAGAGGACTTTGCATAATCCATAGAGAAAGCTGTAATGAATTATTGGAGGTATTATTTCTTCATTACAAAAGGTAATACTTCTAACGAAATACAATTTTATCAGGAATGAATGCAAATACCAGAGAATTACCAGCTTTATCTCCCCTCATCTGATTGGGAGTGACAGTTACTCGTTACGACTTGGTCGTTGTTTATGGTGTTAAATTAATTGCAAGCCACACTGTGCAACATGGATCTAAAAATATGAAATCAAGTTTGATGTATGTATGTATGTGGTCTATTCGATGATAAAACCTAAATCATAGGGTACAACATGAAAGAAGAAAACATCATTAACATGTGCCATATATCTACAGTATGCCTCTATAGTGTTGAACAATGAAGCTAAACAAGAGCAGAGTCCTTGCAATTTGAAAATTATTGCTGCAATTTTTTAGCCTCCCTTACAACTCAACAAAGGCACAAAACTAGTGACATAAATATTAATCGATTATCCAACAATGATGCAGGCTCCTCGATCTAATGCTGCTTATATGTGCAGATTATTCTGAATTATAATTTTCACTTCATTTGAAAACTATTAGTTATATAAAATAACACAAAAAGTCACATAGAGAGACCTACTTAGTTTGACATCCATCAAACATCCCAGTGTTGATGAAGTATGGACACACAATGGTGGTCTTGATGCCATCCTTCCCAGTAGCCAGCAGCTCCAGACCCACAGACTCTGCAAAACCTACTGCTGCAAACTTACTGGCACAGTAGTCTGCAGGCAGGGAAAGGAAGAAACAAGTGACAAGGTCAGTTATGCTCTTATCTAATGCTCAGGACAGGAAATGATTAAATGCTTTGGATAATTGATATTTTTGATTCGGAATAGCCTGTAAGTGTATTCATATTTGTAAAAAGATCCCTGAGAACACAGCATTTTGCTTAATTCAGTTTTGACTGAGACAGGCCCGAATACAGTGAAGGGACACTCGCATCAATTTCATATAAATACCTACTATATTTACTCATCACCACATAGAAGTAATGATAACTTCAGTAATGATTTTGTAACAGCTACAGCTGTTGTATAATCTGACCTGCACAAGTTTACTGCTGATAAGGTACTGTAATCTTTGTGACAAATATTGGTGAGAGGGCAACTCAGTGATGAGAGTTGCCCCATTGCAAACCATCCCGATATGCATGATGAGTATTGCAAGTTGTTCTCAAGACAATGTTGAACCAAGTTACCAGTCATTGAAAAGAAAATTAAGAAAGAGACAAAATTTGATGTGTCTTTAAAAGGTTTGGTGAGGATTTGCTTTTAGGCATAAAGTATGGCAAGCTAGTCAATTATGATTTAAAAGATTTGAAGCATGTTTTCAGTAGAAAAGGAAAAAAGTAATCACAGAAGGCTTAAAATAACACTTGGCGAGACAACAATCAAAGCTGGTTTCCAATGTTCTACCGGCTGGGCTATACTTGGAACTGTTGTTTCTAAACAGAAAAAGGCTTTTCACGTGTGCTCTACTGTGCATGTGTATGAGGTAATAAGTGTTCACTTGTAATGCACTTTTTGCATATTAGCTGTTATGTGGAATATGTGTATCGATTATTAAAGATAGGCCTGGGGGTAGGCCTGAATTGGGTATTGAAGTTTGGCCAGGGCCTTTATTTACCTCAGCTGAACAAGGCAACAGGTTATCATTTCTAATTCCCTCTGGGGATAAGTAAATGAAATATTTTAGTCAGAAGGCTTGATTTGATCTGCACCTCTTTACCCCATTTAAGTTACATCCAAATTATGTTGCCATTGATTGTTAATTACTGTTTAGCAGATTTAATTATTAATTCAACCCTGGAGAAGAGACGAGCACTATTAACAAAGTGTACTCCACCCATCAGGCATCTACGGTGCTGCAAGTCCCACCCCCAAAGAAAGAAGATTTTTTTCCAAAGTAAATAATTTAACATAATTTAGATCCTGGAAAACATATGGAGTTCCTGCAAAACATATGGAGTTCCTGCAAAACATATGGAGTTCCTGTTTAGTGGAAACACAGTGTTGGATCAGTAATCAAAAACGGACTCCAAACTGTCCATACTCAACTATGAGCAGGTTGAGTAACCTGACAGGAAAGTCTACATTAATTATTTGGAAACTATTTTCCAGCAGGTGAATAATATTCAGTGTATTAGTCAAATTTACTTCCAAACACAACCCTAGAGTTGGGAAATAGACTTATATGATGCACAGTAAGATTAGAACAGGGCTCAAAAGGACACAGATATGCAGTACTGGCCAGTATTTGTGAAAATCATACCTGAAGTCAGATACAACAATAATAAAGATAAATGGTTCAGAAATATGTTCCATAGATTAACAGCAACAGAAGCTACAGTCCCTGCTTCCTAAATTTGAAAGATGAGTCTTTCAATCTTTAAATCAAGTAGTTATATGTGGAATTTTCCTCTCTCTTTACAAATCTTGAAATTATGAAGAGCAATTGTGAAAAGTAATAGTAGGAATAAAGTCTGTTAAAGCCAATGCAGATTAAAGCTATTGGTGAGATGCTTTGTGTCTCTATGATGACCACAGAATGATCTTAATTAACCGAACTCCCATGGTTGGTAATTTTTCAGAATGCAATAATTTGAATAAAACACATGAAAATAAGTGGAAGCTGTAGACTCACATGAGGCATTAAAGCAATGAGATTCAAAATTAAACATTTTTGACAAAGAATGAAACATTTTTCTCAAACACACAACCCACTCAATTGTGTCCCATAAACTGTAACAGCAGTCTTTAGAGATTCTAGACCTGCAAGTTCTGTTATGTACACTGATCAACTGTGTCTGAATCTGTTACTGGCCCAGTACTCACTGGTATTAACATCCTTCCAGATAGATCTGATCAGAGGCCATTAAGATTCCTTTTTATTGTCCCACATGCAACATGGGGAAATTTGACCTCTTTGTGTGTGTGAGCACAGCGAACCTTTCATACTTCGGTCCGTGCTGGACTTGAACTGGCCACCCTCCGGTTCCCAAGCCAAGTCTCTATGGACTGAGCTACTGCCTCCCCGTACATGTGTTCACATCTGGTATTAAGGTCATCCTGAATGCGTCTCTTGTGACCACTTTTGATCGGATCAATTTCATTGAGGCTGCTGCCTGTCCTTAGGTTACTCTGTGCTGCTCAGAGTTTTTGTCATTCATAACATTGAGTCTGAAAAGGTTCTTCTGATAGAAAGACCACAGTGAAGTGTTTCTTCTAGAGCCAAAGCACAATGGGTTACAATAAACACTGGATTGGAAATTGATCAGTTTTATTTAATCATTAATCAATACATTAAACGAATTGCTCATCCTTGTGAACTAATCATAACTAACAAAAATAATTTGCATTAGCAAAGCAGTATGGTAAACCCTCAGCTACAGCTTCTCATCTTCTTCTGGTGCTGAGTATTACTAAAATAACAAACGCACTAATGGTTCTAATCATTGCTCTAATCATGAAAAACAGTTGCACAGAGGTGGTTTAACTCATGGCACTCTACTTAAAATTGAAGGATATGAATGATATGTAAAACAGAAAAAAAAACACACCTGCCAATCCATTGACTCCTATGAGCCCAGCAGAACTGGCAATGCTGACAAGATGTCCGTGATTGTTGGCAATCATAGCAGGAAGGAAGGCCTTGTATGTCTGAGCAGAGAGAAGGACAACAAATGAACACAATAGAGAAATCAAGAGAGGCCGGTATTTGATTTTACGCATCAATTCAGGACAACTGACCTTCTAAGCGCATTATTTAAATATACATAAACATATAAAAGTTGTTTTAAAGAGCTATAACTGGGCACTAAGAGAGCGCATAACTCCGCCAAGACCCATCACTCCCCTTATGAAGCCACATTTAATTTACTGCATCCATATTTTTTGGGATCTTCACCAATGTGTACACACTCATGAATATCAATCCCCTAAACATCTAGATCCATTAATTATTCTCCGAGAAATTGCAAAAAATTTAAAATTGCAAAAAACTCAACCTCCTGATCCAGATGCACAGGAAAATATTATATGTTCTTTTTCTGGAAATCTGTAGTTATTTTTACATAATCCTGCTAAGTATCAGATGGATTAAAACACAAACAAACAACCTCTTTGGCGAAGGTAAATATCTGGATTAGTTTTACCAAAAAACTAAAATGAATGGAATGAAAAGCATTCGAGTGGCAAAGCACATTTTGTGCACACACACTCTAGTAATTTAACTTTTTTATATTGTGATAATTCCATTCATGACATCATCATAACATCATTTACAAATATGATGATGAATGATTGGTTAATATAAAATGTAAGATTGTGTCTCTAATAATAATGCTTTCACCAAAAAATGAAAAAAAAGTTCAATGGAGAGAAAATGTACATTCAATTTGAACCCACAACTATGGAAAAAAGCTCCTGACAAAACTAGGCAGACCATAAGTAGAATGATGTTCAAGCTAACAGTTCTCCCTATACTGACCCAGAAGTGAGCCATCGTGTTGACCTCCACTGTCTTCTCAATCAGGGAATCTGGAGCATCCATGAACTTCTTTCCTGTCACAATGCCAGCATTGTTCACCAGAATGCTGACATCACCCACCTCTCGCTTCACCTGCATGGATCAGAGGAAAATGTCGGTCAGTTATGATAAATATAGTTATCTCAGTAAACTGTTAAAGTAAAATCTAAGCTAATAAACTCAGAAAATCTGGTCACAGCAGCTGCTTTATAAATAGGGAAAATGATCAGTTGTTATTAGAGTAGAACAAAATGTACATAAGAAGAACACTGTACATAAACATAAATGTGCAAAAAGAGTTATTTTCTGGTTATTTGATTTATATTGCAATATATCGACTGATATGGAAAAAAAAATTGGGATACATTTTTTTTTTCCATATCGCCCAGCCCTACACTCAGGACAGATGTTAACATCAAATCTAAGTTTGTTAAAGAAGTAATTCACTGATTTTGTATGTGTATTTGTTGCCCAGCAGTGCTATGAGATTTTAACCTACAGTAAGGTTCAAAGGTTCAAAGGTTTTATTTGTCATCTGCACAACAGATACAGCGTACATGTTGGCAATGAAAATCTTAAATCCCAGGCACCTCAAGCAGCTCAACATGTAATAGTGTCAGAAGATAATAAAATAAGAGTAACTAAAAATACAAAATGCCAATACACTAGTGCAAATAAACAAGCAAGTACAATGTCATTAACTAGTGCAAAAATAAAATAAACATTAAAAGGTGCCAATAAACATTACAATAAAACATTATAAGGTGCTAAGGTGAATATAAACATGTGTAGTCATGATTTAGCAGCAGTTATGGGGAGGTATGAACAGATATGAATTATTGCACTCATTTATTTTTGTGTAGCTTAGAAATATGATGAATAGAAAGATGTAGCAGAATGAGAATTATTATAGACTAAATAAGTAAATACAGTTCTTTGTGTGTATGAATATTATAATGTTTAAATGAATATGTTGCTATAAACAGATGTTAGCACTGACCGGCTCTTTGTTGTGATAGCAGCATTGAACGTGAGTTGTCCATATATAATCAGTATGTGTGCTAGTAAGCTAGTCTGGAATGGGAATACAAAAACATGTATATTTTCACGATGTCAGGTTGCCATGTTATTAATAAATCAGTGTCTCAAGCTGTGCTCAGACGTCATGATTTCCCCCTGGCTTTGGTTGTTTTCTCCTATTTCTTTTCAGGATCCTTAGCTATGTCTACACTACTCCTCTGTTCAAATGTGGCCTAAAACTTTCAAGTAATGTTACACACATTGATGATGGAAATTCACTGCATAACAGCATCTCCTCTTCTGTTTCCATTGGTTCATATTTACCACAGTAGCGCCACCAATTGTCTGTGGCTCTGCATCGCTATCCTCATGGCCTGGCTTCAGTCTCTACTACATATGCTGTGACTGCCCCTGTCTTAGTTAACCTATTCTTTCGTATGATGCAGCAGGTAAAAGGTGGGCGGAGACTCCTCATTCGAAGCACCTGGGTCCGGAGTTATTCCTATAAAAGACAGTCCTCCTAGTTGAGACGCTGGCTCTCTCTCACTCACTCACCTGACTTTCAATATAAAGCAGAAAATGGACAAAGTTCCTCTTTAACATGCTGGATCGGTGCTGTGGTTTATAAAGCAGTTACCCCTACTTTAATTTATGAAAACTTAATACTTGAGGCATCTGTTATTTTTAAATCAAATTACAGCAAAAAAGGTCTTAAGCAGCATATTATCTAATAAAAACATGTAACAGCTTTTGGTGTAGCCACAGCTTAACAGTCATAAAGTCTTTCAAGATGCTGCCGTTTTAAGGTGTTAACTCACACAACTCACCAAGGTCTAGTAGTTACAGCACCAGCCCACAGTTATGTATTAACCCTACTTAGTGTCTGTTTACACAACAGTCATCCCTACCCTGCCTCACACACAGCGTCACCCTAACCAAAACATCTCAGAGTGCCCTGCTGAGACAAATATCAGGTTCTCAGTCCGTTTGTGTTTGATGATTGTATACAAAACATTTGATCTCAACTCTAAGCAAATAAACAATCAGAGAGTGGAAGTTAGAGTGAGAGAGAGAAAGAAAAGAGTGATAGCAATGCAAGCCATAAACAGCTGCTTCTACGCACCTCCCCCGCTCTCAGACAGTGGGAGAGAGCTACCAGTTCTGTGGTGTAGATCGATTCTATACTAGTACAGAGCACTTTTAGAGATAAAGTGCTTTTAGAGATAAACTCTATTATATCAACATGTCATTGAACCCCAACATTTCAGCATTAAATACATTATCTGACCATGCAGTAAATGACACAGGCCCTGTTCAGACCTGGTATTAA
Organism: Paralichthys olivaceus; assembly: GCF_024713975.1. NCBI lineage: Eukaryota > Metazoa > Chordata > Actinopteri > Pleuronectiformes > Paralichthyidae > Paralichthys > Paralichthys olivaceus. Next base: position 22,938,088 of record NC_091108.1, on the reverse strand, counting down.
CAAACATCCTGAGAGATCTGATTACAAGTGGACAGATCTAAGTTGTCTGTTCTTACCAGGCCTTAAAATGTGTCCTGAATGCGTCCTCTTTTTCCACTTGTGATAAGATCTCACTTCCCTGCTCTATATAGAAATAATCACGTACATCAATTTCATTCTCGAAGTACACAGATGTGTCAGTTGTCTACGTGTGAGCATGTGTTTGTGTCAGCGGAAGCAAAAGATAGAGTGGCTCAGTGAATCAATGTACTACACTCAGCCCTATTATGGAATAAGATTTCACCGATGTATATGGGGGAAAAAAGGCTGGTGCCCACAAACAAATCAAAATATGACCACAGAGAAGAGTAAAACAACTGAATAATAATTGTGAAACTGAAGCAGATCAAAGAACATCAGCTGAGCCTGTGGTCCTTCAATATGGCTGAGGATATTGGCCAAACTTGATTAGGCAAGCTGGCAACAGCAGCTAAAATAATGCAGCTAGCCAAGTGTGAATGGCACTGTACTGTAAAGCGCTTTGAGTGGTCATCAAGACTAGAAAAGCGCTATATAAATACAAACCATTTACCAAGTAAAGCCAGACAAGCATCGTGAAATGTGCAGTCGTTAATTGTTTGGTGGTTCTTTAAGTAAGCTTACCTGGTCAGCCACTCTGTAAACTTCGTTCCTGTCACTACAGTCACACAGGTAGTAGTGAACTCTGCTGGCACCGCTCTGTTTAGCCAGTCTAGCAGTTTCCTTCATCCCATCCTGGTTAATATCCCACAAAACCAGCACAGTGCCAAGAGCCGCAAACTCCTGAGCCATGAGGCGACCAATACCACTACCTGCGCCCGTAAGCAGCACCACCTCACCAGCTATGTTCTTTCTCTTCCGGGGCACAAAGAGATGGATAAAGGACTCCACATTGTACCAGAATGACATCAGGAGGACCTGGATTGTTTCCAGGAATATATTCATAATGGATCTGGGGAGGAGGAGGGAGAAAGAAAGAGATAATATGTGATTTGAAGAGCAGGTTATAACATTTGTTTAAAAGGCTGACTTTGTCTACTCTCAATTAATAATCCTTTGACTGCAGCACTAATTTTGTTATTGATTTGATTGATTAGATTTTCCTAGAGCAGAGGTGGGTTGTCTTGCTGGAAACAAAAACCCAACAAGAATCCTTCCTCCTGTACATGATTCTTTTTTTATTCAGACCTTTTACACTGACCGTTCAAGGAAATGTTATGTCTAATTTCCCAGACAGAAATGGGGTATTGCACATTAAGTCAGCATTGTTCAGTACAGTGTAAACAAGCAAAGGTTGTATAACAAATTTGAAGGATCTGTGTGTAAATGAAGCTGATCACTGAAGCTGCCATTAGACATGCACTGACCTCCAAATATCTAGGAATCTACTACAATTATCCAGGGCAAATGTGTGATAAACATGCTACAAAACACGAGTTGTGACGTTATGTGCACAGTCAGGACATCAGGGTTAAGATGACGCAGTGTTTTTATTTCTTTGTTGCAGAAGAAGTGACGCCTCGTTTATCCAGGAACATACAGTAAATATGAATTCAGCAGGTTTTTATAAAGATCAGTTCTATGTGTGATGATTTGAAAACATCAGAGGAGCAGAGTCTCTGCGATGGGGGGTCCAGGTGGGGCAAGGCTGGGCCACCTTGATACAGTAAAGGCTATGATCAGAGTTTGTCCTTTTAAGCCTTAGGTGTAGCACAAAAGTCTAAACTGAATGAATGTCAAATCATTGTGGAGAGCACTGACCAGTCATACACTTACAAAATAAAAAGGGAATAAATATTTGTCCGACTGATTTTATTAACTGATATTAACTGATGAAAAAGCAGCCATGTGCAGTAATATAGGAAATTGTTGATGTGATACATTACATCGAGGTGCATCTGCGGCAATCATCATGTATTTACAGTGATCTGTCTGCATTGTACCATGTATAGCGTTGTAGTAGTGACAGGATGTTCTTATTTGCAAAGTGTTTTAAAACCAAAATGTTGAAATGTGGATGTGCCCTTTGACTTTTTAACTAGACATATTGAATTTTCACTTGTTTCGAATTGGCTGGAATACGTATAAATCTCAAAAACTGAAAATAGCAAGTTTACATGGAAAGCTTGTTTTATTTTCGCAAGATAAATTATTTTTCAGTGGGAATGTTCCACATTCAAACCAAAACCTGTGATGAAAGTAGGAAAGCCTCCATTACAACATGGTCTGACAGTTGAGCAGAAACAAGGAGCAGTGTGTATTTGGCTTGTTTGGGGCATTAACCTACCAGTTACATATTTAGGTTTGGCTTCTTTAAAAAGTCCTATGTATAAGATTTAGGTGAAAGGGATCTACTGTGAGAAATTATAATAAATTAAACCTAGCAATGTTATCACTAGTGTGTTTCATCTAAATTGTACAAATTATTATCTTTACCCTACAATTGCCCCTTTATATTTAAATACTTACATACTACTATACTACTACTACTACTATATTTACATCAGGCGGGGCTCCTCTCTACGGAGGCCACCATGTTTTCAACAGTAGTCCAAACTAGACAAACTAAACACCTTTTGAGTTTTCATAACAATCGAAGTCTACCACTGGTTTTTTTTGTTTGGAAGGGGAGGGTAAGGTGAGGGGTGTTCAGCTGCAACATGCAAATTCACCACAAAACTCTACACACTGAAGCTTTAAGTCGCCACCAGGACTTTTAACAATAATCACTGAGCTATAATAATTTACTCATCTTGATAACGCTTCGGTTTAGTGGAAACGAGCTTTAAACTTACCAAGATAGATGTTGAATGTCAGTAGGTGCCAGTGTCTGTCCTGTGCTCCGAGGTTAATCGACTCTAACCGCTCGGAGACCTTTGTTTCAAACACGTACTTACGTTATCAAACAAGCTTGGTTTTACACAGCCGTGTCTGTGCGTGTGTGTGCGTGTGTGTGTGTGTGTGTGTGTGTGCGTGTGTGTGTGAACGTACCGTGGTGTTAGTTTAGGACAGAAACAGCGGGTGTGTGACGGACCAGACTCGGTCTTGTTCCTGGTTGACTCCAAGCATTAAGTGTAGCCTGCGGCACAAAAAAACAGGATGTCAAACAGCGGCAGAGGGACTGCGAAACGCCACATGTGTCACGTGACACGATTTCGACCATTCCCACAACCGCCCGTCCCCTCTGCCACGCAAGGCATTATGGGACTTGAAGGATGTATGCTTTAAAATGTACCGCAAACGCCAAACTAATCAAATAAATTAAACATATTGCATGATTGTGTGAATAATTAATATAAAATACTATTATATAAACGTATTAACAGACAAGCTACAGACAAATATCATAAAACAGATAAAAAGTGTTACGTTTCATTGTAATTGTGTCTCCTGTGGCCAAAGGTGATCATATCTCAGTTTCCCATACTTTCTTTATCTTCTAATTCCACAAACACATGTCTGTCTGTCTATATGTTGATAGACAGATATACACCCAAAACTGTTCCTCTTATCCGCTTCACACAGTGCAGTGCTGAGTTTGGTAAGATTTGGACACATTTACTATTAATAAATAGTGAATGAACAGGTGACCAGCGCTCTGAAGCAGTCAGTAGACAGAGATGAAGATGTTTTCTTCTTCGTCCTCGGATAAACTACATGGCAATTTGTCTTCAGAGTAAAAGCACATTTGTTTTATTGCAGCAATACTTTATATCAAGCTAAATTAGAGCTTTCAATTGAGTTGTGAACTTGGATCTAGAGATTGTGTAGATTGCTTATTAGACTGCTGAAATAGCCGCTATGCAAAGTATGAAAAAATAACACCAGTTAAGTAAATCATTCAAATGTATATATAAGTATATATAAGCCATATAACAATAATAAAGCTAATTCATGCTCCGGAGGATTTACAGAAGGCCAAAAAATGGACCATTCCAAACAGGCATGTTTACAACAGGCACTGCATGATTCTGACTGCTAATTCCAGAAATCTCTGTCCATCTGAATGTGAAATAAAATTTGGACATGCAATATGTTCAATATTAATGAAAAACAAACAGTAAAACAATTAGGAAGCTCACAGTGAGGGAGGAGCAAGTTGATTGGCAGATGCAGAGCGTAGTGAACGGGCTGGGGTGTAAAGTTTGACGATGTCCTGGATGTAGACTGGACCTGATCTGCTCACGCAAGTACTAGTGCCTTGAAACAAAGGGGGGAGCCACTGGTAACCAGTGAAGGGAGCGGAGTAGTGTGATTGAATTTAGGTAAGTTAAAGACCAGTTGAGCTGCTGCATTCTGGATGATCTGCAGATGTCAGATAACACTAGCAGGTAGACCAGCCAGGAGGGAGTTGCAGTAGTTTAGGCATAAGATGATCAGAGCCTGGACCAGAACCTGTGCCACCTTCTGAGTGAGAAGGGGATGTATTCTCCTGATGTTGTGCAGCATGTACATGACCAAGTTGTTACAGTAATACAGCTGTAGCAGGCCTTGGTCCGTGCAACTTTCCAATTGCACTTGCCACAGCATATATGGCTTGCAGAGACATCGATTCCTCCCTTGTATCGAACTCAGCAGTGATTCCATCAAAACAATTGGCTCGTTGGGCATTTTTTTAACGTTAAACTGAAATTAAGGTACAAGCAACTGCACAGGAGCACACACCACAAAACTCTATGTTGACAGTGCAATAATTGTTGGTGATTTTAAAATCCATGTTGACCAACACCTGGACAGAGGAACCCAAAAAGTGTTGTGGTCTATATGAACTGACTCAACATGTATAACACACAACAAAATTAATTGTAAAATTAAAATCATCATTAGTGCCCCACCCAAAACAGATCTCCATGCAGAAATGTAATGCATCACAACAGAAAGTGTAATGCAGGTGACAAAAAAACAATCTCCAGATTTATTATGACTTCTACAAAGAGAGACTATCACCAAATATGTTCGGAGTGGTCTGACTGTGTCTTATACGTCAATGTGAGCTGCTGACGATAGCAGGGGTGAAGTATAAAAAGATTGTTTTCACATCAGATACATCCTACTTCCCATAGCACAGCAGTGAACTGACAACAACAGCTGATAAAAATTAATTTGAAATCCCCTTGTTTTTCCACAATGAAAGGGACAAGGACATTCCTTATTGTGCAACAACACACTCCTGAACTAAACACGTTTAACGATGGGGTGGCTGTGGCTCAGGAGGTAGAGCGGTTTGGTGACTAACTAGGTTGCCCTGCCATCCTTCAATTGTCTCGGCAGTGTATCAGTGATTTGTGATATCGAAAGTACTGCACACAGATGAACTGTATGAATGTGTGTGATTATGGGTGAACAGCAATATCTAAGGAAAAATTCTAAATTAGATATTCAGATCTTCTACGAATTGTCAACACATCTCTTCTGTCAGGTTTGTTCCCACAGGCTTTAAAAACTGCTGCCATCACTCTAGACACATCAGTACTCAATAACTATAGGCCCATATCAAAGCCCTACTTGGCATAGTCTGAAATGCAGGTCAAGAGCTCTTTATATACAGTCTATGGTTAAGAGGCACAATTATTTTTTCTCAACCACAATTATGAGAGTAGCCCTTGTAAAAACAAATATTTGTTGTATCAATAAATTATTTTATGTCATTTCTGTGTCTTGAACTAGAAACACTTCTTTGGGTCTAAACTACTACCATACCTCTTCACACTGTTAGAGTTAGAGGTGGTGTGCACCTTACTTAGGTGGTCATGTCAGCAGTAACAGTTTTACCGTTTCTTTTGAGAATACGTTTTTACTTTTAAAGCAGAGTCTAAGTGGAAATGTGTTTTGACAGCTAATAACCCATAGCCCTGATCTGTGTGGTTTAGTGATATGTCAGAAAATAAACTGAATTCACTTCATGATGTTCTGAGCATGAGCCAGAATAAACACTGAATCACAAGATTAATTACTTTTTGACATGGTACTTATCATTAAATCACTTTGTTTTAACTTTAACAATGTTTTGATTGAATAGTTAATATAAAGGCATGTTGGGGGTGGTGGCTGATTATCATCTGTCCGACCAAGATGTGATGGCAAGATAGGAATTAATATACATTTTAATGATGGTAATTAATCTGCAGCTAAACCTCAAGACGCTATGATTTCAGAGTTGGCTGACTGATTTATAAGATACACTCTTATCAAGACATGTCAAATGACAGGGTGTGCCAGGAAGAGTGGAAGCTTTTTTCTACTTTTCACTTGCTTTAAATTTGTATTTTTATACAATAAGAATATGTACATCTTTGAGACTAGTTCAACGCAGGACTGTGAGTGTGATCAAAATGTGAAGTTAGTGACACCGGCGACACCATAGTTTTCTCTGGGCCCCTACCTGAACTGACCAGCGGTGACATGTTCAGCCACATTTCATCTTTTCACCGCTGGCTGTCAGGCTGGTGTCCAGAAGATATTGTGGGTTTCTTTGATAACTGGCAAAGCTGAAGTCAGGGAACAGAAGTCCTCGAAGTCCAAGGACAATTCCTCTTCCTCCTATGTCTCGGGCGGACGGACAGGGAGGTTCCCCCAATGGACCCCCAGTGGGTGTGGGCCTCAATGAGGTAGAGGCAGAAGATTTTCTCTCCTGGGTGATCAATCACCGAAGACTTCTTGGGTCCAGACAATCTTTCAAGGGATCCTGTTAATGACGCCAAGTTTGCGGTGGAAATTTATCTCGAGATGTGAAATAAAGAGCTTCTCAGACCGGAGTTGTTGAGTTTTTGATGGTGAGCTCTGCAGAGGGTTACACGCTCAGCATGAACGAGTAACCCTCAGAGTGGAACCTTGAGTAGTGAAAGAAGAATGTTTTTATAAAGTGTTGTAAACAGCAATTGTCTGCCTTGCTGCTTAAGAAAGAGGCAGACATTGAACAGGAGCATTTTCCATTACAAGACTCACAGTGATGCTTCTCTGTAGGATGTGAGCTATATAAGGCATGTGCTCAAATGGCAGAAGTCTAGCCACAGCTGTTGGGTCTCCTCCTCCCCTCCTTGGTCCATACTGTGCGGCTCTCTGGAGCCCGTCCTGGCTCGGGTCCTGATGAGGGATGGACCTAGTGGAGGTCGCCAGTCTGTCGCAGGGCTGACATGGAGGGTCACGTAACCACCAGCACTCTCACCTGAGAACCTCTCACCTTTGGAGCCATGGGTCCACCTACTGCGCATGTTGGACCATGAGGGAGGCAAGAGTGCCCGGGGGGACCAACGCGCCCTTGGAAGACCATGCCAACGTCCATGTGGAGATTCCCAGGCTGGATTCAAGCCCATGACCTGAGACTGTGACTCCACCCCACAAACGACTTTAGTTCCCATGTTTTAGTGATTTGTTGTGCAGTTACACCCAGGTAATTATTGCTACACACAGAAGTCCAGTGGTCTCCTGTCAGGGTGACATATTCTGCATGGATTTTAGTCATTGCTGTGCCTCTTGATGGTAGCTTGTAGAATGCGTCCAGACTCAAAACTTTCGTGAAGCTCTTGTCCTCTAAAATATTAATCAGTCTACAGTCCTTTGCAATCCATTTGGCAATTGTGTTAGTCAACGTGTCAGAGGAAGACTTATTTGAAGCATCAAAGAATTATCATGTAATTCTTTGATGCCTCATGCTGTGTCATGTGCCATGTCTAGGACTTCAGCTGTTGCGTCAGAGATGTAGGAGCAACATTCAGTACCTATAAGTTTACAGGTTCCCCCTTGCGCTGCCAACAGGAGATCAAGTACCATGCGGTTCTGTAAGGCCACTGTTTTGACTTCCTGCAACTCTTTATTTTCAGCCAATTCAGCTCTACATGAGACATTAAGATGCCTCTCTAAGATTTTAGATAGAGACTTAAGTTCCTGCTGGGATGTATATATACAATACCAAGGAAAAAGGAGGCTGGCTACTTCTTGAGCTGGTGTAATTTCCCTTCTGTGTCTGTGTAGTGGAGGATACAGCATGGCTATTTCTGCAGATTCTACCTCTCTGATCAAGGGGATTAGATACGCTAAATAACAGACACCATGCAAATCTTCATATGGCATGCAATGATAGGCCCGTTCTCCACAAACTAGATACACTCTCTCAGGTAGTGGGGACTGCTTTAGAGTGACATTTATTACAGTGTTACAGCTGCTCTGTCCTAAATCTTCATATCCTTTCCCTATTCCGCGGAAACATAAAGAAACATTATGCAGCTCCTGAATGGATACAGGAGGCATGTAGGTTTAACAATCTCGTTCAGGTGTTTGCTCACTCTGCTGGGGAGCTAAACAGTTACGCATCTGTATTTTAACTGAACCTATGGACCTAGTGCCACACCATGGTTGCACATAGACTAAAGCTTCAACCAGAATACTGGTAGAATATGGCTGGGGAACACACACCTGGTGTTCAGAAGGTTTTGAACAATTTGTCTGAGCTAGTATTATATTCGGCTGCATTGATTGTTAATGGATACAAAGTAACTGCCAACACCGTCCTCAGTTTCATCTTTTTTCTCTTTTTTTCTGGCTTTGCAGCTTCTTATCTCACCTGGAACCTCTTGGTAATTAACTGTCCATGCATTCCAGTCAGGATGATCGTTCAGTGAAACACCACAGTTCTAGAGGTCTGGTCAATGATACTGCAGGTGTGAACTTTACATGCATTGACCTTGGAGCAATTTGTTCTGCTTCTACCCATGTTTTGTCATTAGTGGACCACCACCATCTGCCGCTATAGAAAGCGATGGGATACACAACATAAGAGTCATTCACTTTACATCTGTCAATAGGACATGCAAACACAAACGGTTTCATAGTTCTTTTTTTTCGGAAGAGAGCTGGAAACACATGTTCATCAGTCTTTTTTGTTTCTTCTCCTTCAGGCTCTGTCCTCAAAACATTGTCAATTTGACTCTCAATTTTATTCGCACTCATGTTTCTGCTGTGTCCAAAGGGAATTGTTGAGTTGTCCTTACGCTCAGAGTTTGATTCACAGTTCACTATTCCAGGAACATTCTCTAAAGATGGCCCCTTTTCATGGGACAGGGGATTAATGACACCGATCATGCCATGTGCAGGAAAGCCTCCCTGCTCTCCATCCTCTGGAACGCCTTTATCTGCTCCATGCCCGAGCCCACTCAGCATGAGGGAAAGGAGGAGTAAACGTCCAGTTACTCGCCATGGATCTGCACTCTCTCCCCAGCAGGCAGGGGAGCCAACCTGCACCTTGTGGCATGGATCTATTCTGCTTTACCCTCGACCTTTAGGGCTGTTCTGGTTGTCAACAACACCTGGTAGGGACCTTTCCACCTGGGAGACAAAGACAGCTTTTCCAAAGATTTGATTAGTACAAAATCACCTTCTTTAAAAGGATGTGTTGGTTCTACTCCCAGTTTGGGGAGCCTATCAGCCACCTGTAAGTGAAATTTTCTCAAAATCTCAGTTAACTTATTTACATAGTCACTCATGTACTCATCTGTCCAAAGCAGGGTAGTTTTGTATTGTGTCTTATCCCTGTGGACATTGGTCTCCCCATTAACACCTCATGAGGACTTAGTCCTGTTGTTGCACTTGGTGCTCTTCGAATAGAGTACAGCACAATAGGCAGTGCATCAGGCAATTTTAGACCCGTTGCCATCACAGTTTTGGTCAATCTCTCTTTGATCGTTGAGTTCATTCTTTCAACTTGACCTGAACTCTGTGGGTGATAAGGAACATGTAACTGCCATTTAAATCCTAAGATAGCTAACAGCCCTTGAGTGATTTTCGACACAAAAGCTGGACCTCTGTCACTATCTATTTCCTGTGGCACTCCGTACCTAGGGATCAGATCTTTTAGCAGACATTTCACAACTTTTCTTGCATCCTCTTTTCGTATTGCAAAACCCTCCACCCATTTCGAGAAGCGATCTGTTATAACTAACAAATATTTGTAGCCTTGACAACTTGGCATATGTACAAAGTCTATTTGCAAATTTACAAAAGGCCCTGATGGAGGTTCTAAATGGTCATGTTGACTGTGCTATTCTTATTTCTGGTCCGCTGGCAATCCATAAGTGTTTGGGAGACTTTTGTAATGCCAGGCGCAAACCATTGCGAGCGAATAACATCATTTATCACCCCTCTTCCGACATGTGCTGGTCAATGAGCAATGTGTGCCAGCACATGTAGGAGAGCTCGAGGGCAAACAGGACGACCATCAGGGTGGAGCCACAAACCAAACTCTGCATTAACTGCACAACCTTTACGCAACCAAAGATTTCACTCCCTGTCATCAGCGTGACTTTGCATTTTCACGACATCATTAGTGGAAGGTACTGGAATTGGATTGGTGGGTCGTGTGGAGGCACATTGGTGTACCATGGAGGAAGAGGAAATCACGGCTTGTTTGGCTGCAGCGTCAGCCATTGCATTTCCTCGTGAAACAGAATCAGTTTTATTAGTGGGAGCAGCACATTTAACAATTGAAAGCTGAGACGGGCGCAAAATAGCATCTAACAAGTCATTAATTAACGCGTGATGCTGTAGTGGTTTTTCAGATGACGACACAAAGCCTCTCATCTTCCATAAGTGGCCAAAATCATGAGCGGCGCCGAATGCATAGCGCCAGTGAGTGTAAATAGTAGCAACCTTATTGGTAGAATACAAGCTCTAGTGAGGGCATATAGTTCTGCCGCCTGTGCCGAAGTTCCATGGGGGAGATCCCTCGCTTCTACCACGACGGTCTGCTAGTTGAACCATCAGTATAAAGAATCATATCTGAGTTGTGGATTGGTGTCTGCAATAGGTCTGGCCTTGGGGATGCACATGTGTCAATCAGTGTGTCGCAATCATGCTCGTCATCTGTGTCAATCAATAGAAGGAGAGTAGCTGGGTTCAATTGAGGTGAGCGCTTTAAAGTTATGTGGGGCCTGGAAAGAATGATTGCCTCATAACCTGATCGACATGCTGCTGTCATGTGTTGAGTGGCAGATGTGTTTAAAATGTGTAACACTGCATGTGGAACGTGCACGACACAGTCATGAGCCAGTACAATAGGGGAAGATTTATCAATCAAGATAGCAACAGCAGCCACTGCTCTTAGGCAACCTGGCATACCAAGAACTACAGGGGTTAGGCGAAAGGAGTAGTACGCAACAGGATGGAAATGCAACCCATGTTTTTGCACCAGAATGCCCGTCACGAAGCCATTTCTTTCATTCACATGCAGATGGAATGGCTGATGATAGTCCTGCAAACCCAATGCTGGAGCCATTGTGAGAGCATGCTTCAGACCTTGAAAAGCTTTGTACATCTCATCCGTCCACTGCACCACGGGAGGGGCTAAATGCAGTGTGGCAGTTCGCAAAAGGCGTTTGAGAGGGTTAAGCTAGCCCTCTGTGGTAAGCCATACTGTAATATTGTGCCCCATGGTGGAAGAAGGAGACATGATGTGAGATCTTCACCTGGTGCTTAAATTTATTTTAGTTACCAGTCCCGTGCAGGTACAATGTGAGAATGTACATAGTTGAAAAAAAAATTGAAAAGATACTAAACAAATAATCAAAACTCTTCAAACTGAAGTCAAATACTTGTTACTAAGCCACTCTCTCATGGGCTCTCATCCACACGTCCTCCAAGCCCAAGCTTAACTACCCCTTTAGGAGCATCTACCCACTGCCTTTATAGTGGAAGCCCCTCCTACCAGACAAACCATAGAGACAAACATCAATTAACAAATCTCTATCAGATACGACATTGAAAAAAAATAAATATATACCCATCAGCATTTCACCCGACCTAGCCTGTCACAGAAATACCACACTATTATATTAGATGTGCATTTAAAAGAGCATTTCTGTGATATCATTCAAAACACCCCTCTGGACTGGTTTTTATGTGGTACACTCCAGATGCCCCTCTCCATAAATGGAGTTGGAATCTCCCACTTCCTGTTTGCCAATGGAACCAGGACCCTGCATGAAGGTGAGGGAGGGTGGATATAACATCACAAACATATGTACCCAAAACCTTTAATAACAATAAATGTTTGTGAAATAAAGCTGTGTGTCGTTGAGGTTATTTCTGACTATTGGTTGTGGACTCTGTGTATCAGTACAGTTTAGGAAGATTAAATGGTTTGTGAGTACTAGCTTAACAAGCTACCATGCTGCCTAATGATACAGGCATGCTAATGCTACTGATGTGCTGCAAATAATGGTGTATATTAAGTGTTTGCCAAATGGGTAACCCCATGACACATACTCCTAACTTTTCTCTCCCTTTTGTCCTGCAGACGGACGCCCGAACAGTGGGCCGTTTTGTCCCAGGAGGTGGAGGGGGCCGACCGCCCCGTACTGTACATTAGCAGGAAGCTGGCTCAGAGGGAGCGGAACTACAGTACAGTGGAGGGGTATGTGACAGCGGGGTGTGGTTAGGGCGCCAACTGCTGGACAACAGGGAGGAGTCGCTCAGCCGGTGATCAGACAGCTGTGATGTGATGACGTGTGGTGATGTGTGTGGACGTGTGTGTGGGTTGAGAGACCCGTGTATATATGTGTGTGGTTGCCAGGCGAGGCGACCAGAAATAAAGACTATTGCTAAAACGCCATTCTCTCCTCCCTTGTGTACCCGGAGTGGGCCAAGTATTCCCACAAATACAAACAAAATAGTGATTAAATATCCCTTGCTGGGATGACTTTGGTGCCACTGGAGTTGGCTAAATGTGCTACTGAAAATCTTTTCAGGGCTACATTTCTGCCAGGCACAAAAATGTAACGGGATGGAGCTTGAGGTGTGGGGCAAAAGAGAATAAGAATAAGAAAATTTCTATATGTTATTTACAGGTAACAAAATATATTTTCAAACATAGGAAGAAAAGTCTATGTGAAAAAGGATTGTGTGATACATGTCTCTAAAGCTACTTTCACACATGCACTGAAATGGGGCTGTATGTGAGAATGCAGAAGTCCAAGTCACAAGCTCTCGACCAGACATGTCAAACTCAAGTCCCACGGTCCACTTCCGGCCCATGGTATAATATCATATGTCTATCTTAACTGGCCCGCCAGTAAATAAGTTGTGGTGGAAATTTATGTGATGTGAAAGATGTGAAATAAAGAGTTTCTCAGACCGGAGTTATCTTTGGGTCTTTAATAGAGCTCTGCAGAGGGTTTCACACTCAGCATGAATGCTCAGAGTGGAACACCTTGACTAGTGAAAGGAGAAGGTTTTTATACAGTCAGGTAAACAGGAAACATAAGAGACAACTGCACTCCACTCAAGTCCCAACTCAAAACCCACCTGTTTAAACTGGCATACTCCCTATAACCTGATACTGTGCACTTGTTTTTATGTTGATGTTTTGTTTTTAACGTTGTTTCTGATCATTTAATCTTTTATTTTCTTTGTAAGGTGACCTTGGGTGACTTGAAATGCGCCTCCAAAAAAAAATTATTATTATTATTATTATTATAATTACTCACTCGCTGAGTATTTGATGATTATTTATCTAGGGTTTCCAGAGATCCCAGTGCCTGCCCCGTCAAGTTCCCCGACACGCTTTGCTCTGTGATGAAGATGAACAAAACCCAGGAGTCGTCTCACTGATACACACCTTAACTCCATCTTGAGGGTTTCCACAGCACTGGCAGCGAAGAAAAGATTCCAAACATCTGGCTCTGGCACATGTACATTAAAAAAGAATGTAGCCTACCTAAATATGTTTTCTTTTTGCACTTTATCCAATATCCTTTAATCCTGTTTAATTGACCCTGCCTGGCCCTCGACTTAGTCCCAGTTTTTAATTTTGGCCCTTTATGAGATTGAGTTTGACACCCCTGCTCTAGACTTTCTTCAGGAGAATGCCATGAGCCACTGTGAGAAAACAGCAGGAGATCCTCTGCTTCACACTTTAAACCCAAAGCTGTGAGAACTTCCCAGAATGCCTTGGAAAGCACCAGCAAGCTAGGAGAGAGACCCACAAATCAAGTAATGTCTCCATTAATAAGGATTTAAAAATTACAATAATAATTGTAATATCTAAGTTTATAATTCATAATATTCATGTATTATGGTCATTTCTTTCACAACAACCTTCTTGCTAGCAGGCTAATGCTAAGATAATCCCGTATTTTCACAAATTTCATGTCACATCCCCCACTCTTACAAGATACACAATGCACTTAATTTAACCAGTGTATTTAACCAGCGTATTTAACCAGCGTATATAATAAATAACCTGATGTCAGGTTTTTGTGACGACTACTGATGATGTTATGGCTTCTTGAATTGCTTTCCTAATTTGTAGAGGAAGATTTCAACCACTACCCCATGTAACTCTGATTCAAGGGGTAGGGAGAAGGGGTGTAAAGGGACTCTTGAGTAACCTAGTGGTTAACCAGTTCTACGAAAGGAGTTTATGTTGAACCGAGGTATTGTGCCATGGTAACTTACACTGCAACTTAACAGCTCAGATGGTTTTTGTTGCCTATATAAGCACCATCCCATTGTACATTTGGAGTACCCTATTAACATAGCAAGGGTATTTAGAGATTGTCAGAATCCACATACCTATTCTTATCGTAATGCCCTCACAATCAAATAGACTGTGCTATTTTGCCAATGGAAACTGCTATTCCATAGGTGATGGTGAACTCTTGAGGGAGAATATTGTATTCCATGCAGTGTACAGAGTGGTACTTGTTCTCTCTAAACTGCTTTGATGGATTCGTTGTGTTCCCTGGCCATTCGAGTGTTGTCAAGAGGCTTTTTATGCTCACAGGTGTTGATGTGCATAGTAACTGACCTACATACATATTTTCATCTTCTGTAGCATTCCTGAGAGTGTTTGCTGACATTGATTGCACACATATCCCCATGAAAGCTCCTCTACAAGAAGGGTGATTATATGAATCGCAAATCATTTCACATCAACGTTCAGGTGGAAGCTGTGTGGGAACGACGTCTGCCATGCACAGCAGAGTCTTGACGAAGACTGCAGGGGCCCCCAAAAGCCAGACTTGTGCCGAGGTATGGGTGTCACACAATCCTTTTTCACATAAACTTTTTTTACTATGTTTGATAATATATTTTGTTACCTGTAAATAACATATAGAATTTTTTTTATCTCCATCCATGCCATTTACACCTATTGTAACACCCGGTAATTATTTAATCAATAAACAATAATAAACGTAAATGTCATTTTTACACAAAAACAGATAGCTAACATTATACTGCATACTGCACAAACAAACTTAAAAAACTAAACTTAGAAAACGAAATCAAAATAATAATATATACAAAAATAATAATATTTAGCGGATTGATAAATAATGTAAATTATTAATAGTTTAATTGTGCTCAGATAGTAAGTGCATCATTAGACTACAGACAGAGTCTGGTTACTGACGAACAATAAAATGGACTGGAATCATAACACACACACCTACAAGAAGGGTCAGAGCAGGCTGTACCTGCTGAGGAGACTGAGGTCCTTTGGAGTACAGGAGCCACTCCTCATGACCTTCTACAACACAGTGGTGGCATCAGTCATTTTCCAGGGACTAGTCTGCTGGAATAGCAGCATTTCAGCTGCTATTCCTGAATAAACTGATCAGAAGGGCCAGTTCTGTCCTGGGGAGCTCTCTGGAACCAGTAGAGGTGGTGGGAGACCGGAGGATACTGGTCAAATTGCCCTCCATGATGGAGAAGGACTCCCACCCCATGCAGGACTTCTTAACAACACTGAGCAGCTCCTTCAGTGACATACTCCTTCACCCCAAGTGTGTGAAGGAGAGATTCAAGAAGTCCTTCCTCCCTGCTGCTGTCAGACTGTACAACAAGCACTGCACCCAGTAGACCACCATACACACTCCCTCTCTCTCTCTCACTCACTCACACACGCACACACACACACACAACTTATCTTTACTCTATATTCTTAATTTTTCATGCTTGTTGATTATCTTGCTGCTGCAATGCTGTTAATTTCCCAATCTTGGGACAATAAAGGAATTCTAATTCTGATTCTGATGTATGTTGCTCCACAACATTGCCACCGTCAGGAAAGAGAGAACGCCATGCCTACATATATGCTCAGTATTATAATATAAACACAAAAACCTTGTACTGCAGAAGAAGCTCCATTTATCCATGCTCACACACACGCCCACATACTCTGATTCAGTTAACATGGACTCCACAGACCTCCATCAAGCCTCCTCTGTTTCCAGCTCTCGAGAACAAAGTGGCAGTCCCTGCAGTCCAAGCCCCCCACCGTTGTTGCTGTGAGGTCTGGCTATACACCAGTTCACCGGCTCTACAAAATACATCGGACCCTGACCATCACCAAACTCCTGCTCCACACTATGAACTATAGTTTGTAGGTATTACTGGTCACACAGGAAGCCTGCATGAATATAAAATATAGATAAGGCAAACATGGTGTTTCAGTTATTTTTCGAACATTTATTTAAATAAAATACTTCAGATCTGAATTTGACAATGCATTCTTGTTCATATTTCATCTTAGATAAAAAAAAATGCAAATCATTCTCTTCCACACATCAAAACCAATCAGATAAACTCAAAAGTGCCCTGTCATAATGAGTACATATTGAAATAAACACTATTTTAGCATAACTCATCATATATATATATATATATATACATATCATATGATGATTTACATCATCATTCAAATTATTCAACAAAACATTATGTAACGAAACAACAATATTTAGTTAACAATGAAAAACACACATTTAGTGGCACTTTTCACTATGCATTTGTGGAAAATGAGTGTACTACACTCACTGTACTGTATAGTAGTAATTTCAATGACATTTGCAATAGAAAAGCTTGGATGCTCTGCATTATTTTACATATAGATCAAAAGCAAACAGCATCAGGCTGCTGGGAGTGGCACTATATAGTGCACTGAACAGTGATTAGTGAGTGATTTCAGACACAGTGATGGTTTTGGAAATTGCCAGTTCTTTGTTTACTGTCACAATGAGATGAAGAGAGGAAACCAAATGCAGGATGAACAAATGAAAAAAGGGTGCACCATGACAGCTTGGAGGGACTGAATGGGATATTGATGGTAGGTGGTCTTACAATTGTTATAACATTGTTCAATCAATCATTTAATCAATCAGATTTTTTTGTATAGTCCATTTTGACAAATAATTTTTTCTCATATGGGCTTAGTACAACATCTTCTGCCCTCAACCCTCAGCTAGAGTAAGAGAAAACAAACTTTTAGCACAACCTCAGAGTGCTGCATGTGAGGGATACCTGTCCTAGGAGGGACAGAGGTATAATATATATTTGTAACACAGACAAGCAACAGAGATCATTAACAAAATAACAATATTTACAACATTCATGAGAAAGACATTCTCAAACATAAATGGAGAGGTGGTTTTGTCAAAAATAACAGTAAATGTGAGAAGGCATATTGTTTATCTGAACAATCTAGTAATCCACGATTATGATGTTTTTTTCAGCATGCCCGTTATGTGACCCTTTGATTTTGTTTTGGTTAGCATGTGCATTTCACCAAAGGCTTTTTATAGGGTTTTCAATTTTCAATTGCCATCTTTTATCAGTTTGACATATAATCCAGAGGTGGTGTTGCCATCAATTACTTTAGACATTTCCTAGCCTAAGGTATGATATTGATACCTGTACTTTGGATTAAAACCTCCACTATGTATGCTCCCAGTATGAAGGTAATTTGTGATATAAAATAAAGGCCCAGTGACACTGTTTGTCACTTTTATTCAAAGTCACATCATTTAAGAAACAATCCTGGTCACCTGTTCTGAGCCAGTTGTCATGGAGGTCATCCCAACACCAAGTACGTACAGGAAATGTATATATATTGCTTGACTACTATTAGTTTAAATATCTAACTTTTCTGTTTCATAAGTTTAATTATTTATGAGCAGCACTTGATTAATTACATGATGAGAGGGATTCAGGTGGCCTGTGATTTGGTATAGGACAACAGACACCAAACCAGACAACAAACAAAGGTAAGTTCACCTACAAATGATTTTGAGGATGATGTAGAACCTGTTCATGAACACCCTGCTTGATGACAGTGAAATTAATTAAGAGGAAATCCAGGCTACCTTTCTTTTAATGAGAAACCAGAGGACATGGAGTTTTCTATACAGGAAATTGTTATGTCTCGTCAGTTATGTTAAGTTTATTCATGTTTATGTTTTAAGTATACCATGTTTGTGTTAGTTCATGTCTAGTCTTGTGTGTTTGGGAGCACTAGGTGTTAAGGTAAACTTCACTCATGTCTAGTCTCATCGTGCACTTCCTGTTTTATTTTGGTACTCACCTTTTCCCTCTCATTTCAGACCCTGACTTCCTCCCTTTGTGTGGTTTCCCGCCTTCGTGATCATCTTCCCCGCCCCTGATTGGTTTCACCTGTTTCCTACTTCCTCTTGTATCAATAGTCCTCGTCTCCCTTTGTCCTGTGCCAGTTTGTCTTGTTCTGTCCCCACGCTTCAAGTGTGAGTTTATGTCAAGCCAAGATTTAGCTTCATTCATGTTTTGTATTCTTGTATATCCTCTTCGTGAGCTCTTTTTGTTATGCACCATTAGAGATGGAAAATAAGCCTCTTTTTGTTATATCCAAGCCTTGTCTGAGTTGTGCATTTGAGTCCACCAGTTTTCGTGCCTGAGGTCATTACAGAAATCCTTGATAAGGAGATAGTTGGATGACCCTGACCTGGAAAGTCAGTAATGGGGTAGCTCTGTGTAAATATTAAGTCTGTTCTCTGTTGTTAAGAAAGTATTCAAGTCCTTCAGTTAAGGAAAGGTAACAATGCAACCTAATCCTTATAAGTAAGAGTCTTTGTTTGCAAGTTGTCTGTGACTGGTACACTATATGCATTTTTATGCTTTACAATCTTAATTTTAAAAGTAATCATATTACTGTACTTGTAGCTTTAGGTTGTATGTAGTGTTGGTTGGTGTTTAACATATTCAAACTTGTTTTCTTGTTATTGGAGTTTTTTTCAAACATATATATTTTTTTTATTAGCTACAGATTTTGCTGATCAGTGTAATTGGAAATAAAATGAATGTGGCAGCACTTAGAGGTTGGTGGAATGGTAAGTAACTAATTGTTGATGACTTTTTGACCATCCTTACACCATTGGGAGAGTGGGGCCTGTTACGTTCCACAAATACTCCCTTCTCTCTCCGCAGTGCCCAAGGTCAGGTACATAAAGGGCCAACCAACAGTACATTGTAGCGTCTACGCTCATGGACTTTCATATCTAACTCAAATGCAGAGACAGCAGTGGCAAGATGTAAGGACAATGTGATTTAGGAATGTACACTTCAGGCTTAACTATTCAATAGGATACATGCAACATAGAGAGTGACAGCAATTCTAGCCTTTCATGGATGTGCTGTTTGAATGGGTGATGTAAGTAAGGAGATATATGGGGAGGCTGTGAGAGACATCTTCAGACTTGCTCATGTTGCTCTGTTAGTGTTTGTATATTGTTCCACCTTCTGGTCTCCTTGATTCATCAAGTCTACATTAAAATCTTCTGCATAAAACATCAGCTGCTGCCTGAGTTCTACCTCCACCGGCTTCAGTAAAACGTCCATAACACTAATGACTTGTTAACTAGGCAACTAATAGAAGTCCATGCAAAATTGCATCAGAATCAGAAGTACTTTATTAAAGTTGTATGTATACAGTTTTTTTCAACCTGGTCCTTATTTTCATCATATGGTATCTAGATCTACTCACCCATAAAGGTTTGGAGTAACTTGGAGTCCTTCGGACGCTTTTAGATCCACACGCGATCGGCGTATACCCATACAACGCAAGAGTTCGGGGCATCCACAATACAGCCTCTAAATAACGCATTATCTGCCGCGAAACTCTTTATTTACTATGAATCGCCAGCACTAGTCCCCTGTGAGTCTCACCAGCCTCGGAGCTAGCGTTAGCTAAGCTAATGCTAGCTCCGAGGCTGCTTGTTAGCCCGCTGAAGTTAGCTAGCCTTTAACTGGGTGAATACGCCCGAGCACCAGGACACAGCTGCTTTAAAAGAATAGTGTACTGTAAAGCACCTGATAAGTATTCTGTCACGTTGCACAGACACAGCTAAGTCAAAGGTCAGCTGCGGCCGCGCCTTGGTGACGTAAACAAAGCAACTTGGACTCACAGGGGAGTAGTGCTGGCGATTCATAGTAAATAAAGAGTTTCGCGGCAGATAAT
The DNA here is from genome assembly GCF_024713975.1 of Paralichthys olivaceus. NCBI lineage: Eukaryota > Metazoa > Chordata > Actinopteri > Pleuronectiformes > Paralichthyidae > Paralichthys > Paralichthys olivaceus. The sequence continues at coordinate 22,917,813 of NC_091108.1, read as the reverse complement.
GTGTTATTTAGAGGCTGTATTGTGGATGCCCCGAACCCTTGCGTTGTATGGATATACGCCGATCGCGTGTGGATCTAAAAGCGTCCGAAGGACTCCAAGTTACTCCAAACCTTTATGGGTGAGTAGATCTACGTACCATATGCTGGAAATAAGGACCAGTTTGAAAAAAACCAAACTTCTCCTTTAATCCCCGTAGGACAATTCAAACGTCACAGAGCTCCTGAGAAGGTGATGAAAGAGCAAAAGCAGGTGTGAAAATAGTGATATAAAAGTCAGGTAAGACTAAAATGAAATAAAAGATACGTATACATTTGTAGAAATAAAAACCGGGTTTGTATAGATTTACCTTTTTACATGAATGTAAGTTAAAGTATACACAGTATACATGTTTAAGCTTATTTACAGGTTGTCATTATACAATTTGACAGCCACAGGCAGGAATGATTTCCTGTGGCGTTCTGTCTAGCAGTGTGGGTGGATGAGTCTGCCACTGAACGAGCTGCAGAGGCTAATCAAGACATTATGGAGAGGGTGTGACGGAAAGTCTAATATTGTCCTTACTTTGGACAAAGATCTCTTCTCCATCCATGCACATATTCAATCCACAGTTCCTCTGCCCAAGTTGACTGTAAATCGTGCACAAAATGTTTGTATCTTTCAGACTGGGTTTATCTTACATATTCCAATTTGTGTCTGATTCCATTCAATATGGCATCTAAAAAGAGTGTCATATTTATTATATTATAACTTCTTTTTATCTATCATTGCCATATTCCTTAGCAATATCAATGGACACATCCCTCATCATTCCATTCAACACACTTGTCAATGCGTGGACATTGCTCCATACCTGTCAAGTCTCACGTTTTACTTATCTTGCTTGCATGTCTTGTCTTTTGAGTCCTTGTGGGTGGTGTTGGAAGGATTCACTGAATTTCACTATTTCAGTCACTGACTTCAAGGATGTTAATTTAGGTATGATTGCTGTGAAAATTCTTACATGACTCAACTTTCACATCCTGTAGTTTGCTTACTTTTCTAGAAGGAGTTCAAATAACTAATCGTTCATAATAGTAATGAATTGTCCTTAATTGAAGAAAGGGCCTACCAGAGTGAAGAGGAGGAATGAATGGGATAGAATTAAGGTGAAAAATGGAGAGTCAAGAGTAATAACCTACAGTTGGGTGAACTTGTATTAACATTATGCTTAAAATAATCTTTGCTGTTTTACATAGATGGGTGAAGGCAAGGGGAACAAATACAATGTTATTATTGGTTGAACTCTTCTATTTTTGCTTTGAGGCAGACTAGACCTTTGTTTCCATAGACATGATTACTGCGGGCTTAGGTCAAACCCACAAGGTGTACCTGAGCTTTTAGAGTGATAGAAATGTTGGCAGATCTGTAAGCTGTGGTGATAAATTCATATGTAGGTACAGCAAATATTTGCATATTTTATGTGTGAAGAACCTTTGACTTAGGTTTTAAGGAGTGGGAGTCGGAGACAGTAGATACTTTCAGACACATGAACCCAAAACTGTTAATATTTAAAAATCATAGACTCAACACAAGCACATTGATCAACAGATTATTTTAATAAATAATATCACTGATGAAACCAAAAACAGACCAAAAAATAATTTGTGTACTGAACAATATTTGTTTATCTTTTTTATCAATACAGGCAGCAGCACGTTATACAAAGCCAGATGATGCAATGTAGTTAGCAGAGAAAGTGGGGAGTTGATTAAGACACCAACAAGTCCAGACTACAAGGTGATTGGTTGAAGAGGAGTGATTGGAGGGATGCAGGGACTGAGGGTCACATTTGTGGTATCCTAGTCCATGAAACCCCCATACCTCTTCTGTTGCTCATTGCCATTCTCCCAGGCCCGTTTCAACACCCCCCCACTCTTGCTGCTGTCCACCAACCACTCTGGCCTGCCCACACGCCTCATGAACCCTCCATAGCGCTTCTTGAGCCCACGGCCTAACACTGCCTCCAGCAGGTCACTCGGCGCTACCCCTCCTTCAGCCCGCCGCATGAAGCCTCCATACCTCTTCATTGACTCGCCGCCCTGACCGTCCCCCTCACTGCCGTGCTCGACTGCTGCATTAAGGATCTTAAGGATCTCTAGGCGGACATTTTCTTCCTCATCCTGGTTTCCAGCATCCTCGAGTGCCCCCTCTGGTGAAGAGGACCGGCGAGACATGAAACCACCATAGCGCTTCATGAAGCCCCCGTACTTCTTGGCCAGCTGGTGTTCTGGAAATGTTGCATCCTCAGTGTCAGCCATCATGGCACCGGCTGCTTCCTGTTCCTGCTGTTGACGTGGCTTGGCATCCAGAGGAATGTGGTTTTCCTCCTCCAATAGTAAGTCCCGGCACAAGCGTAGCTTCTGGCTGTCCAACCCACCATTGCACTCAAGTGAGCATGTCTGAAAAAAATTTAAAATTATAATAATGACTTTTACAATCAGTCTTATCAATACACTGTTAAGCAATCAAATCATGCTGATTTTACAGAAGCAGTTTCAAGGTTACATTGCCCCTGAATCAGTGGTTCTATCAGGGAGATAATCCTTTAATTTTCTGTGTTAAACTCTCAAATTTATAGATTTAATAAACATTCAATTCAATTCCATTAAATTTTATTTATATAGCGCCAATTCATAATTTACATTATCATAAGGCACTTTACATTTAAAGGTCAAGACTTTAAAAAAATATTCACATAGAGAAACCCAACAGTTCCCACAATGAGCAAGCACAGGCGACTGTGGAGAGGAAAAACTCCTTCAAAATATTACATATGGGTAATTTGGGTGTTTTTAAACACTGTGTGAATTGAAGGGATTCCATGTAAGGGCTCCTTAGTTATTTCAAGGTTAACAACCAAACGTCAAAGCAATAGTTCAGCATTTTTTAAAAATACATTTATTTAGTTTTGTTATCAATCAGATGAAACGATAAAGTCTAACCTGTGTATACAACTTGAAACAGAAACTAGAGTTGGGACATATTTTGTATAGTGGTACACATTATGAATCACCTTGATGATTTTAATCATCATAATGACTTGCAAAGATTTTAGTTTAAGAAATTCAGGCTGAGTAAACAAATCTCTTCTAGCACAATTAGGATTTAAGGTTAATGTAAACAAGCACAGGTTAATGCCTCAACAATCCCCACACGCATCATATTGTACGATCCAGTTATCAACATCTTGACAAAGAGTCAGGAAGTGTTGGCTGTCTCTTAAAAAAGTCTCACTTATAACAAGTCCTGGTAAAATGAATGAATATAAGATTGATGTAGATCTTAGATCTTATAGTCTTCTCGAAAATAAACTCTCACTTCAAGACTATAAAAAGGAAATAATTTGTCCTAATAGACAAAGGTAACATTTCTGAAAGTATTAAGGGGTTAGTTTTGACAAAATAAAAAACTATGACTGAAATAATATGTCACTTTTGAGCTTTAGAATATTGTGATTGTGAATATATTTTGACAATTCATTTCACTCTGAAACTCTACACTCGATAATGTAAGATATGACTATAAATGTATCTATGAGAACAAACTAATAGATTTTCAATATCTGAGATATTGAATAACTCAGAACATAAGAACTAAAATCAATCAATAAATCAATCAAATTTAATTGTATAGCCCATATTCACTAATCACAATTTGTCTCATAGGGCTTTAACAAGGTGTGACATCATCTTCAACAAGAGTAAGGAAAAACTACAAAAAACAAACCAAACCGTTTAACAAAAAGGCATTTTAGGCAGCATTAAACTAGTTTACACTTTCTGTGCTTTAATGGATTTAGATCTGTCAAATCGATCATGGAAAAATAAAACAACTCTTGGCTCTGGACATATGGTGAATGGTTGGTATTTATTTAATGCTTTTCTAGTCTTGATGACCACTCGAAGCGCTTTACATTACAGTTTGCCATTCTCTCAGTGCATCGATTAGCAGCACTTTTTTCCCTATGAGTGGCAATTCGGGGTTCATCATTTTGCATCTTCTGCATGCAGATGGGGGAGACTGGGATTTAACTACCAACCTTCTGGTTGGAGGATGACTTATCTACCCCTCGGCCACAGCCTCCCACATATGAAACAATATTCTGTGGTGGAGAGCCATTTTTGACCATCTTCGTTTGCATTAAAGTTTTTTTCATTTTAGCGATATTAGACCATGATGTTAGGGGTCTGATGAACTCCTGAAATTTAAGACCGAAAAAGAGAGAAAATCTCTGACATCCATCTTGCGTGAATTGCAGCAATGATTGTGTTCAGATAGAAAACAACACACAAAATCTAAAGACTTTCTTAAGACAGAAAACAGTAAAGGAGACAGAGATTACAGTCAACTGTCAACAGATGGTTTGGAAGAACAAAAACGCCCAATTTGTTTATGAAATACCTAAATTATTCCCTGAACAACTCAGAAAACACACAGTTTCTCATTTAAAACCATCTGTCCCAGCCTGTTCCTCGCCCACTGACATATCTAATGGCAGCTTCGCCTATAAAAGCTGCATGTCCCCCACCCCTCAACCCACTTATCCCAGTCATCCTTTAAACACGTGCGTCCATATAACCCCAGTGGCACGAATATAATCAGACTAAATGTGTCTGCTGGGCCTTGGGGGCTACTTACTGCTGGGTTCACCTGCTCCTAACCTCATATGTGTCATTGGATTTTTACTTAATTCAACCATCAGAAATTCCTGTTTGATGGCACAGAGTGTGGAATCTCGCTGAGCTTTCAGCGCCACTGGCTTACGAAAAGACAGAATTAATGAACAGGAAAATTGAATTGAGGACATATTGGCACCTCAGGGGCTGGGAAGGTAGAGGCCAGCAGCTACCTCTGGTGGCCATAATGGGAGGTATGCAACAATAATGATGTCTTTCTCCTTATAACGCAATGAGGAGAAACACAATAGAAGATTCATATGAATAATATAAGAATGAGAATCTTCAATCAATTGAATTTACATTTTTTTAAAATTGATTATAGGTACAACATTGAGCAGTTGTAAATATAATATTTAAAACAAAGAAATCATAGAAAAGTATTTTTTATCAGGTCATTTGTCAGCATAGATACTGATATACCAGATTTACAAAGGAGAGCAAACACTACTAGGCTATGTAAAATCAGCAAAATGTTAATATTCATGATTGCAGACTTAACACATCTGACACTTCAACATCTGAATTATTTCAATTTTGATAAAACACTGAAATGTAAATAGTAGGTTTTATTTTTAATCAATACAATATTTACACATTGACTGTAATGTAAAGACTGAGGGTACAGTAATGTGACTGAGGAAGGAAAAACTAAAGAAAAGGAAGAGGAACAATTGTCGGGGGAAAAAATCCTTAATGATGAGGTGTACAGAGCAGCACTATCTAACTGTGGCCACTTAATAACTTAGGACATTACATGAAAATAGGAAAAAAGGAGATTTAAGAAAATGAAAAAGGAAAGGAGAGGAGGTAAAGAATACACGAACAGGACATAGAAAAGAATTAAAAGGAAATTAAGAGAATCAGATTGGGAGAGGAACTGAGCAGAAAGCAATAGAATGAAATGAATTTAATGACAAACAGAAAATGACAGGGGCATAGAAAATGGCAGGAAAGGAAAGAAGCAAATCTCATGAAAATAAACTACTAGAATGTAACACTAAGCAATTTCAAAATAACACCATATGTATATTTCTTATTATAATGATAAACTTATTGATCATTGCAAAATTTACATTGTGGAGGATTTTGTGTTTGTATTATTTTTAGCTAGATATATTGCAGCTGATAAAGTGACACATATAATGTATAACTTAGATTTATCTGAACCAATTATTAGTTTGTCAAGTCTGTTGGGACCACCCATGCACTTTGTAGTAACAGTCAAATAAAGTGAGATTACCATGGAAGAGAAAGCAGACTGCTGTCCCAGCAGCTGGTACACACACAGTGCGCACTCCTTCCCACAGTCCGCTCCGACTACCAGTGACACGCAGGCTCCCACGACTAACATCCACATGCAGCTGCTCTGTACGGGGGCAGCCATGGACTGAGGGCACAGAGAGACAGCAGAGATATTACAGCAAGTTCAAAGACTCTCAGACATTTTAGAATTAAATAAATACGAAACTGACTTTTTAGAATTTAAAGGTAAGAACCTAGATATTACAATTTAGTCCATTACTATTGTCGCCATTATTATTACTACTAAACCTCCATATAACACAACTAGCAGCATCCTAGTGCAACTAATGATGCTGACAATTAAGATATGAGATATGCGTAAATAAAAGAGTAAACATGAATGTTCTGCTGTTTGTGAACGACGATAGTGACAGCGAATAACTGTAGCGTTAGGAGTTGCAGTTCGAGAATGAAAAAGTTTTGTAATCTTACCTCTGTGTTGTTTTAAACGATGCTTTAGTCGTTCTACGCGTTCCTTGTCCGCGCTCCCTCGGGGGTCCCGGCGAAGTACGTGGTGACTGGTTCTGGCGCTTGCAGCAAATATATGTGCGCGCGGCTCACTTTGTGGCACGTTCTGGGCAGAGCGGCCACGGTTCAGCCAATCCGTAAAAGCGCGCACACACACAAGGCGCAATCTCCTGTGACTGTCTGCGGTTCCACTGGACCGCTTCGTGCAGGGTGTCACCGGTTAGAGGAAAAAACAACTGGCGGGCTGACTTCTAAGTGCTCGGTGTGGCCACGGGCTCGTTTAAGTAGTTTGTGTGGCTTGCGTCACCGGGGAAATGGGGGAGGGTGATTAGGTGACGTGACAACCTCCCATCTATCTTTACGCACACACGCGCGCGCTCGTAGTCTGTCACACATCAGCTCTGTCAAATCATCTGTTATACTGCTCCTCGGGAAGCTTTGATGTAGATAATAAATGGCAGTGTACCATATAAGCTTCTCCTTGGGAATAATGTCTCACTTTAACACTGTGTGTGTGTGTGTGTGCGTGCGTGTGTGCGTGCGTGCGTGCGTGTGCGCGCGCGCGTGTGTCCCTTAACAAACATGTATCAATACAAATCCTACACGATGATCTAGGGCCAGAGGACTCAGCTTGCAGGGCTTGAGGCATTGTGCCACAGTGATCTAAGACAGTAAGCTACAGATGACTGTTCATTTAATAAAAATCTAATATGCTCCAGAGCCTGGTTTCCTGACAATAGCCCATCATAATATTTTTATTATCATGATTTACTGTTTGATCAGAGATGGGAAAATCATTCATGTGTTTTATCACTTTTATAGCGCAGAAGAACTGAGGGGCAGCCTTTCCGCACCGCAACTGCACCCATTGTGGCCCAGGCATAAATTATAGCATTTCGCCTGCCTTCTCATTCACAGTGTCTCTGAGGCCTCTCACTCGAACACCAATTCATCATTATGAATGATTATTATGATGATGATCACAACGGTGGTGCCCCCTCCCGCACTTGGTGTCCTACACGCGTGATGCTTGTGGTGGGAGCACCGGCACTGGCTCTCTGCCTCCTGAAACCACTTTTTACAGACTTACTGGGACATCCTGCAAATATTACAATAATCAACTCTACAGGTAACAAATGCATAGACTAGTTTTTTAGCATCCTTTTAAGAAAGAATGTTTCTAGTTTTATAATGTTGTCTAGGTGGAAGGAGGGTTGACATTTTTTTTTAGTGAGTCAAAGGATAAGTCATAGTCATAAGCTGCTTTCAGACATGAACTCCAGAAAATATGGATTTCATCTATGAACAATGCTGTAGGAGATTCTCTGAACAGACCATTTCACAACAATACAGAAATCTCTGGAGCATTCACATGAGGGGCGGTGCAGCATGCAGAGGCAGGGTGTAGCATATAAATTCTATGCTGCAGGTCACATTATTGTTCACATTACATAAACTCTGGTGTTGATGCTTATCACCGAAAGCTCTCTTGACATCTAGTGTCTGGCACCGCTTTTTTATCCTGATATTTGTTCTCTTTTAGTTTCTCTCTCTTTTAGATCCCCTGCTGTTTTCTCTCATGGGCTCACTTGAAAATTCCCACATTTTACTAGGGGGCTGGCAGTAGAAACTCTGTAGGAAGTCCGGAGTCTCTGACTCGAAAATTTGCATTCTCACTTACAGCCCCTCTGCAGAATGTAAGAGATTATCTGGAGTTCAGTGAATGTCTGAATGGAGCTAAGAACTCCAAGGTTTCTATAGTAGAAATGGAGGCTAAAGAAATGTCATCTAAAAGATGAGAAACAAAATGATGAGATAATGATTCGAGCCAAGTACAGTAAATTCCTTTTTGTCTGAATTCAGAAGGAAACAATTATAGGTCATGCAGGTTTTTATGTCTTAAAGACACTGCTGAACTACCTTACTAAACTTTTAACTACCTGATAAGATTAATCTGACTTCTGCTCTGTGAATGCAAATATGTCCTGGGTTTCTTTGCAAACAGAAATTATGTTTTTGCGTATAGCACACAGGTTAAAAAACCTCACAGTGTTATCATAATTTAGCATTCAAAGGTTACCATAATCAGTATTTCCATCCATCTATCCATCCATCCATCTATCCAACCATCCAAGGACTTCATTTCACTCTCAAAAAGAGTACCTGGAGGTGACAGGTGGATGAACTGGGAGCCAATCAGTCTTATCAATACACAAGAAACTGACATGGTTATAGATGTAGACGGAACTCCCAATGTTTGCCTACGCACAGATCCTGAAATATATTTCAGCTACAGCTCTGACCAAGTTTGGCTTGTTTAAGATTTTGGACCAGGGATCCATGGGGTGTATGTTTTTTGTGATTATGGTGGCAAGTGTGTCCAACACTTTACATTCCCTTTACAGTTTCATTTGCATGTAGTTAGCATTAGTAATTTGCACCATTTGTTTTAGATGTGTCAGGTAAGGCTGGTGGATGCTGCACAGGTGAAGAGGACCCAAGTCCACACAAGCTAGTGCAGAGAAAGAAATTCAGAGGACTGGGCTTACAGAAAGAAGGAAAGGTAGACAGGTTACACAGAGGTAGAATTTGGATGCACTTGGGAACATAAGCAGACAATCTGTTATGGAGCTGCTGTGGACTGGGATGACCAGGTGAGCAGGTGAGTGAGATAGGGAGGATAATATTACATTACAGCTGTTGAGCCAGTCCTAACACATGGAGAGGAAAACCAACACAGTGAAAAATGTGTACTGCTCATCTAAAACTACACAAAAATGTTTAGGTATGAATGTTAAATTGTGTTTTTACTAAATAAATCTTAAAATTATGAAAGCAATAAATAGCAATCTGCTCAATCTCTCAGTATGATTTCAAACAAACAAGCTGACCCTGATATTTGCAGGAAATAAGTAAGTATGACAGTGAGAGAAATAAACTGTCTATTCATCATGAAAAAAAGTTACATCATGTTTTTGGAGTTTTCAAAAATGTTTCTAAATCTTTTGGAATTCTTAGAAAAATCAGTGGTTTTGTAACAAATTGGTAGAATATCATAATTTATCCAATTGGTGTTTATTATCATTGTAGTATAGCTTAATTTATCCATATCTATCAAATTGCATTATCTTAAGGGCATATCTGTACAAAATAATGCTGCTGCAGAAAAGATTTATTGGATTAGCAACTTTTACCATAGCTTTTTCACCAAACGCACCACTCTTTTTTAATATGCTGTTTCGGACTATTTTTGACATAAATGTATTTCAATTCCATACATTTGCTTTCAAAGTGAAATATATAAACTCCCATAACCTTTGTTTTAGATTGAATTTTGGCAACAATTAACAACTCCATAATCAAACTAGGCTAAGAATAATTATCTACCTTTGTATAAAAAATTTAATGGTCAATTTAAAATTAAATATCATGGAAGAAAAATGCTAGTTATTGGATTCCTTTGCGTTATTGTCCATATACAAAAAGAGAATTAGAAATACTAGGTTTTTTAAGGTAATTACTTTTAGATTCTGTTATACATATTGTATCTATTTTCAATATATGTCCAACGTTCTACTCACCAGTCACAAATCATCATGTAACATTGTCTAACCATTGACACAGACACATGGTACTTCACACTGATTACATTCCCATCAAACTAATCTCTATGCAATGTGTTCATGTCACCCTATTCATTTACAAATCTTGACACAGAATCTTTTCTGTTAATGCACTGCAGTATTAACACGAACAAATAGTGTTGTTTCCTCATAAACAGCTCCTACTCCCCAGTTTATCTCTCACACACAGATAGCTGTTATCATTTGTGCAGGTAAAACAAAGAAAAGCTTTTAATTAAGAAAATACATTTTGCTAACATCACCGCTGCGCCTCACTGTTTGTTCCCAACACTTATTTGTCAGGAACAAGAGCCTCAATAAAGATTAACTTGCACTGTCATTAACAGTCAGTCATTGTGTGTGTGTGTGTGTGTGTGTGTGTGTGTGTTTGCATTCCATGTTTGCCTATGCGCTTGCTTATTGGAAATTGGAGAACACAGACTAACATTTTTAATTTTATAGAGGGTGCTGAGAATCACTTACAATATAATCACTCTTGCCTTATGTTTGCTATTGTAGCTGAGCCATAAACACCACTCGCACAATTAAGGGAAGGGGATTTACAGTGTATGTTAGGACCTGGGTGCAATAAAAAAATAGGATATTTTATATAGAGAGATATTTTTTATTCACAAAAATCAATCATTAACCATGGTGGGCCTATAGCCTAAATGAGGCATCTTGGTCTATTTGTTGCAGCTGTTTTAACATTTATATAATAATTAGGAACTATAAACTATTTAGGAGCTTGAAATTAATGCATTTTCATGAATATATGTTTTTAAATAATTAATCATTTAACCAATATTTTCACTTAACACAGTCGTATTTTCATGTCTGAATGCCTCAAGACCCATAATCAATAATACAATTTCTTCAATGTGTGACGATAGGGAGGTCTGTTTTTCTAGGTGGTATTAATTCAGCCACCATGCACATGGAGTTCCAGATTCCTTAATTCTTTGTTCATTTTAGATTTACAAAATTATTTGCCCCATAGTTTTGAACCTTGCTGTGGAGGTGAAGGGGCTGAGAGAGCACCTTCACCTGCACCACAGAGGATCAGTCAGCACAGGTGAGATCTGTTAGCTGATTGAGCCTCATGCTTGAAAAGGCAGCAGCAGAGCTGCCTCGGGGAACACACACTGGGGAAGAGACTGGGTGAAGCTAATGGTCCAGCAGAAAGTGCTGGACCCTTTAAGTTCAATGTTTTTTCAGTTCTGTTGGCATGCAATAAAAAGATGTTGCTGAGCACCCAATGGTTGGACTGGTTCGTTTCTGGCTGTCGTGGTGGGAACCCCGTGGCATGGTCGACTGCCACACTTGCTAAGTACAAATGTAGTTTTTTGGGTTATGTACTGTACTGTTGACAGGAGACATTTAAAATATAAATGTAATGGTGTTTGTTTTTTTTAATGCAGTTTGGAGTTTGACTGAACCAAAAGAGTAGTCAGCTTGCAAGACTTAAACCCAATTGTTCTGTTTCTCATATCTGATGCAGTTAATGTAAACTCAAGCGTGTGAGTTTGCATCACTCTGTCATGCAATTGTTGTGGTCACAGTTTATCTGTTTACCCTGATTACATATGTGAAGCCACCTTGTAAATGACTGTAAAAAACATAATTTTATGTTGGCTCTGGTTAGATGGTTTGAACACACACGATGCAGTGTCATTAGCAGTTCTTTAAACATAAGCTACAAATGAACTCCTGTATTGACCACTAACATATATGTTGCTTATCATAAGATAAGAATAACTATTTATGAATTATGAGAAGAATTATACATTTTAAAACCCAGATTTGAACAGCACTGCTGTCACGCACACAACTCAGAGGAAGGACTTGGATGCAGAGTTAGGAAAAAAAGCTGATGCAGCTCGTGTATTTATTTTCACAAAAAAACAATGACTGAAAAAACAGAGGGAGCCTCGATAAAGAGGGAATGATTACAAAACTTACAAATCAAATATCCTACCTTCCGTGAAGGGACAAGGGAAAGAAAAAACAACTTAACTAAGGTCTGATCTAAAAGGGGTCTTATCTAAAGGCTATGAAAATTAGTAACTTAATCAAATCACCTCCTGTGAGGGAATTAACTATAAACATTAACAAAAGAACAAAACTCCTACAATGAGGGAAAATACTTCTAATATAACTATGAACAAAAAACTCCTTCAAAGAGGGACCCGCTATGAACTAAAATAAAACTCCTACAATGAGGGACAATACTTCTAATATAAATATAAACAAAAATCTCCTCCGAAGAGGGACAAGACCTAACAATAACTAAACTACACTAACAAAAGAAGCTATGAAAACTAAAAGGCAAACGCCAACAAAAAACATTCTTTACGAGGCAACCGACTGTAACTATGGGTCTTTGACTAAAGGATGGTGAGACTCGACAAGGGACAAACCACACTGGCACAGGACAAAGGGGAAACGCAGACTATAAGCACACATGGAGGTAATGGGAAACAGGTGAGTATAATCAGGATCGGGGAAGACAATCAGACCGAGGCACATGAGGAAGGGCAAGTGACCTGAAACGAGAGGAGAGTTACTCAAAATAAAACAGGAAATCACAATACAAACATGGAGACAAGACAAAAACTTATCTTGACTTTTGCTGAGGCGTGACAACTGGCCCTAAGTTGCAATTTTCTTTATTTGACAATAGCACATTGTGATAGCCCAAATACATCACACAACAAGATCCATATTTCCGACTTTGTCACCAAACAAAAACACAATGACATGGCAGCTGTGGATATAATTGGTTTAAAGAAAACAATAGCAGATAGAACAAAGGAATCTGTATCTAATGCTACCTTTGGGTAGACCAAAACCTAATGGAAGCATCTGGAACTCAATAAATAAAGGGTGTTGAGAGTCTGTGTCTTTGGTTGACCATCACTTCATCATTAGGGTAGCACTAGATTGACATTTTTTCCTTCAATGTGTTCCTAGACTAAGACTGCCAAACTAGGAAGAATAAGAAAGGACAGAGGACAAAAGAATAAATCATGTCATGTTCACATTAAAAATTATTTTACATTGAGTGTCTGCATCAAATTTACATTTAAAAATTCAAAAACTGTACAAATGCACTGTTGCGACCGTCTCAACCTTTAACCATACATGGTGCATGAGTAGGGGCTGATAGTCATTGAAAATGTCTTTGGTCTTAGCTACATTTATTTATTTACACTTTTGCTGATGTTCTCAGTTAAAGGTGACCTCTAGTGCACTTCTGTCCGTCCTGGCAGAGGGATCTCTCACATGTGGCTTTCTCTGAGGTTTCTATGTTTTTTCCCCTGTTAAGTGTTTTTTTGATAGTTTTTCCTTACTCTTGTTGAGGTTTAAGGGCAGAGGATGCCACAGCTTGTTAAAGCCATATGAGACAAATTGTGATTTGTGAATATCGGCTATACAAATAAAATTTGTTTGATTTAATTGATTGATTTATGTGACGCAAAGACTGGTCACAGCAGTTTACAAATACATCAAAGGATTTGAGTAAGGATAAATGAGAGCTTAAGACTGTTGGTTTTTACACTTATATGCTCTGTAATGTCTGCCTGATGGTAACTGGTCAAATTCGGGGAACAGTATGTTTGACGGCTCATTAAGGATCCTGTGTGCCAGTCTGACCACAGACCCTCCGTAAATGGTCTGAGGGGAAGGATAGTCCTTTTTGCCCATCACAATCATAGCCGTTTTTTACCATGCTCTCAATTTTTGATTTTAGCTGGACTGTGAGAGTGCCGAACCATGCTGCCATTCCATATCTAATTATACTTTCTAGCACAACAGCGTAAATTATCGAAATTATGTCGGAGCTCACACCGAACAGTCTAAGTCTACATAGGAAGGGCAGCCTTTGAGCCATCTTCCCACACAGAAAGTCTACATGGGCACTTCATTTCAGATTTCAGTCCAGCTGTATGCCCAGATATTTAAAAGTGCTCACCTGCTTGATAACATTGTCAGTTATTGACTCTCACCTCTCTGGGGGCAAATATAATCTCCTTTGTCTTTTTGATGTAAAAATGAGAGGATGACATCTCATCCAGGTACATTGTAGGGCAGTCATCCCTGTGTAACAAGCATAAAATCATTGTATCATCAGAAACTTGATAAAATATTTCTTCCAGAGAGCAGGGACAGTGTGACTGTTGAAAGATAGGACACCAAGCAGCAGTGAGTTCCAATGTACAGCTCTTTAGGAGGGTGGCAGGTAGACCATCAGGACCTGTAGATTTCTTTTAACAGACTCTGCTAAAGACACACTGTACCCGCTGTGGTTCAATTATCAGACAGTTTGAAGCGTTACAGGCAGTAATAGCTTTTTTTCAGACCAAAATTAAGATCTTTCTATGCTGTAGGCACACACATACACAGTACTTGTTTCTGAAAGCCAGGCTCTTTTTTTATGAATGCAGATTTTAACATCCTTGGTTATGTAAGGCTTATTGTTTGTGTTACGATTTAGGAGGGTTGTTTATTTCTTCATTCTTGGGTTTAGGTGTAGTGTTTGATGTAGAGCTGGGCAATAGGGAAAGACTGACGTCAGGAACACACTGGAGGCGCGTAGGTCAGTCACTTGTGAAGACCATCATCATTTACCCCCAAACCCCCTGCATACTTCTACTATATGTTTGAATACAAACTAAAGGAAGAAGCAGAATCCTGGGCTGACCAGTATGGAGAAATGCACACTTTTTACGGACACATTTCACTTTGCACAGGGACACTTCCCCATCATTAACGGCAGCGTCTGATCTGGCCGAGCTCAGAGCCTGGCGTGGCTTCCATGGACGCCAAGCAGATCACGTCATGGTTCATGCGCCTACTGATAGCAGACATTAGGAAGTTCATCTAAAAGGCGTGAGTACTCCATGACATCCTAGACAGTTAGTCTGCCTACACACTGTCAGTGAGGCATAAGATACAAGTACACTGCATACATTGCAGGGACGACAATAAATGTTACAGGGTGAATGTGAAGGAGCTAGCTTTGAGTATAGCATTTAACATAGAACACTAGGTCATGAAATACACTGCAGCCCATGCTAAGGAAACAGCCTCTTAAAGTTTCAATAATATTTTCAGACCATCTTGGGCCTGTTTGACTTGAGCACAGATCTGTGTGTGGGCAATGGATTAACAGTAGAGTGATCCAAGTTTGAGCCAAAGTTAGCTCTATTTCCTGAGGAGACTGAGGTCCTTCAACATCTATGCTGAGGATGTTTTTTGAGTATGTGGTGGCCATAGCTCTCCTGTTTTCTGGAGGCAGCAGACTGGAGGCAGCAGACAGACAGTTCTATATTTTTATGTATGACATCTATCTAGACAGGAGCATAACAGCATCTTCATAGTTAAAAGCCTTGTACCGCTAAGAGCAACATTTATTAGAACAGAATTAGATTTAGATTTAACATTTAGATTTAGATTTAACATTTAGATTTAGATTCAGATTTAACATTTAGATTTAAATTTAACATTTAGATTTAGCATTTAGATTTAACAATTAACATTTAAGTGTAACATTTAACATTTGGATATAAATATTTAAAATATCTCTAAGTTGACAAATATTGTTGTAAATGTGCAAAAAAGTGACTCTCAAAAATTCACACCAGTTTTTTAAACATGGTTTGAATGTGACAATGTGACTAAATGTGACAAAAGGTTGCTGTTATTTTCAGCGTGAGCTGCTTTACAAACGGCACCCCATAGTCCCCACGTTGGAGATGAGGTTGATCCTGGTCCCACTTCGGCGGTGGGGCCAACCTGTCTGGCCTCCGGAAAGACTCTGCGTGCAGAGATTTCAGTTGCTAATTTATGTTGGTTTCAGATTTTATGTTTGTTTATTCTGGAGTAGAAATAAAACATGTTGAAATCTGTTGGGAGCCCCCAGTGGCAACCTCGCCTACCATAGTAGTCTAAAACACTGTTTAATATGAAGTCATTATTACACACATCACTGCTGGATCATTACATGTTATTATTTTTGACTCTAAAAACATTAGCATCATTCAGGGAATCACATTAGACATCTGTACCTCAGAGAAAATTATCCTTGTTTCTGAGTAGTGTCATTTCCCACCATGATTATGTTGTTTCTGATGATGACAGCTAATCGAACATCAGTACCGCTAGCAGGTACCTGTCTCTACTGCATATACACCCTTTCAAAATATACACATGTACTGTGGCGTCATGTGCATCCTCAGCCCACTAAACTCTCTGAGACAAACGGAGGCTAAGCATAATGACAGCTGTTTACAATCGATCTGACAGAAAGATAAAGAAAGAGATTGGCAAAAAGAAAGAGATTACAACAATGATGAGGAGGAGGAGCAGAACAGAGTGAGTGGGTAGGTAAAGTGGATGGCATTGGAAATTGTTTTGTGCTTTGCTCCTGGTCGGGAGAAATATGAAAAGCAATGGAAGGAAGGAGAGGGAGAGTTGACATGAGAGGGGAATAAAAAACATAAAGGGATAAGAAATAAAGGGGGGGAGGGGTACAATCTATGAGATGAATAGGAGGTGAAGAAAATATCTAAATGTATATCAATAAAGAAGAACATTTGGTGAAGAAAAGCACAGAGGAAAATAATTAGTGAATAGGGTTTAAAACGAAAAGAAGAGAAATATAAGATCACTGTGGTGGAAATTTATCTCGAGATGTAAATAAAGTTTCTCAGAGAGTTGTCTTTGGGTCTTTAATAGAGCTCTGCAGAGGGTTTCACAGCATGAATGCTCAGAGTGGAACACCTCGAATAGTGAAAGAAGAAGGTTTTTATACAGTCGGGTAAACAGGAACATAAGAGACAGCATGAACACCGAACACACCTAGTCTGGTTGACACAGGAAAACGTTTGCTTTTGAAAAAGAGAAAAGACCCAAATAAAACAGGAAACACAGAATGAAATGATAATAAATAAGGAATGACCCAATTTATGGTTATGTCTTGGGTTGGATGTTGACTGTCTTGTTCTATCCTCACCACTATAAACTACTACCTAACTACAACAAACTAACAACCTGCACATCTTCCAGCTGGACACACACCTTGTCTTTGCTTGGGTGGTGGTCCCAGCAGGGATGGGGTGCACTGGTTGCTCCACCTTAGGGGGGATGGTTGGGTGCAGCCTCCAAACCATCACATTCCTGACCTTGTCCAGGGTGAATTTCCCCAGGATCTGGAGCTGCTGCAGTCTTGCCTGAGACATGCCCCCTAGGCACATTACCTGCATCAAGTCCTTCAGGTGCACAAAATTAATGTAGGCACCATTCTGGATCAGCCACACACAGGAGATGAAGGTCAGTATTTTGAACAGCAAACTGCCTGTCATCCCCTGCGGGAGCATTTCAATAGTCTTTGGCATCCAGGGCATTCTGTGATCCCTGTACAGCCCCAGTTGTTTGCAGAAGCAAAGAGAGTGCCACTCAAGCTCACTGAGGACCTCAAGGGTCTTCAAGATCACCAGACATCTGCATGATCTGGTGGTCACCCTGGTGGACTTGGATCCAGTCCTTAAAGTTCCAACAGATCCTTTTAACTGGGGTCCAAGAACTTGAAGGCTGGAAAAATAAAATGCCCCCTTGGACAAGCTGCTCATTTCTTTTCTAAAGAAGACATTTATGAAGGCAGCTCCCAATACAGTGGTTTCAGCCTCATGGGCCTGTAGAGTGCCCACACCCTCTCAATACATGTCTTTTGGAGTGCATCTATGGTCCAGTGGTGGAAGCCTGGTCCAAGATGCTGGGAATGAACATCAGATCCTTCCTCAGCACTCTGAAACTGCCCATGTTCATAGTCCCCTGCTTCTGGACAGTGGGGCGCCACATGTCCATTTGTGGCAGTAAATTGAACAGTTCTTTGAACCCATAACTCACCAAGTTCAAAAGTTCTGCAGCCAGGATGCCATACAAATTGGCATTTTTCAGTCTGAAGTCTGGGCTCTTCAGGCTGGTGGGTATGGCAGACAGTGTGACATCACCTATTTTGTGGCTGACCAAATTTTTAAATGCAGCTAGGCCATCCGGTATACACTTGGTCAGGGGCACATGCTTCCTCAGGAAGTGGTATTGTGGCAACCTCCCATCATCCAAATGAGGCAAATTCAAGTAGTGAATCCCCCCCTCTGCATGTGGCCCAACTGAATGACGACCCCATCAACATTAACTAATAAACATCAATATTAACCCTAACCCTTGGTATGCAGGAACATTTGATCCAAATGGGCTTCAGTCTGATCTTCAAGACCTCCTCCAATGAAAAACCTGGAGCTGAGTTGGACTGCTTCATTATTGTCATGAGCCACATTCATAAAGTTACAATCAGTTGTGTCTGGGGTCTGTAGTGGGGGACTGGGGTATGTGGTAAGTGTTAGAGTATTTTGTATCACATTAACCTCCCCACTGATCCTGTTGAGGTCCAGTAATGATGGTCTTAGAGCTGGGTTGGTCAGGTTTAGGATGACATATAAGTCAGGGTATAGACTCCTAGGTGTTAGAGAAAGTCCATTGATTGACCATCAAAAATCCAGAAGAGTATATCGATACTTTAGGTTAGGTATCAAATCCTAATGGTTAGGTTTAGGTATTAAATCCAAATTGTTAGGGTTAGGGCCATGGACACTGTTAGGATGATCAATAGGGGTCTTGTCTCCTCCAGAAGGACAGTCAAGGTGGCTCATGTAGTACAGACTGCATGAACTAACAGCCCACATTACTTAGGAATTTCAGTAACATGATCTTGCAAGTGATTCTTAGAAGGAGTAGTGGAAATGTCAGACTGGGCATCTCAAGGTTGAAGAACGTCCTGAGGTTATTGCCTACTACAAAGGCATTTAACAGTAACATACAGGCATTCAAAACTAAATATAAACTATGTACAGAGAACCATTTTCTTTGATAGGTCTCCTTAAGGACATGGGATGCATTGTTTCAAGTTTGATAATCCAGTGCCTTTCCATCCTCCTTCTTTCTTATGTGGTCCAATGTTCATTGTGTCAGACCCCTTGGAGATTGTCCTCTCTATGTTGGGTGAAATGTTGCTTCAGGTAGGTAGTC
The DNA here is from genome assembly GCF_024713975.1 of Paralichthys olivaceus. NCBI lineage: Eukaryota > Metazoa > Chordata > Actinopteri > Pleuronectiformes > Paralichthyidae > Paralichthys > Paralichthys olivaceus. The sequence continues at coordinate 22,898,612 of NC_091108.1, read as the reverse complement.
AACTTCTTGCCCGTTGTTATACTATATTCTGGGAAGGGATGCAGGAGCCAAAGGTACACACAAGGGTGGTAGAATGTGAGCGGGGAATTTTTGGAACCAGGGTGATATGAGAGAGTGAAATTAAAATCATTATAAAATAGGGCCCACCTTGCCTGTCTAGGGTTGAGTCTATTCGCAGAGCAGATTGTAATGGAAACTTTGTCATTTGTGGATGTGATATTGCATGAGCAGAAGTGTGTGTGGAAGAATGACCAGATTGTTTACAATCTATTGCTCAAAGACTTTAACTTCATGGCCTCTGCGAAATCTCAATTTTATTGTATCTATTTGTATTTGATTGGGATCTCACACCCAGGGTCTCACTCCAGGGTCCCCCACAGAGACATCAGGGCATGATGTCTCCTCCACTGATACACATCAGGAGGGAAATAAATACCTTTACACGCCCAATGGGAGGGGGCTGTGAGCTTTAAGTACACATATTCTCCTCTGTTCTTTGCTCATTTGTACAAGTCATTCAGGTGATGAGTACTGTGAGTCCTTCTGCAGATGCTGAATTAAACTTGCAGAAAGAAGTGTTTGACTTTGTGCTTGATTCACAGAAATTGCCACCACAGGATATACTCCATTGATGTGGTTCACCCAAACTAGGAATGGTTTGCTGGCCCCTTCCAACCAGTGATGCCACTTCTCCAAGGCCAACTTCACTGCCAGCAGCTACAGGCCACATCATAATTCCTTTACGCAGCAGAGAGCTTGCTGGAGAGAAAGGCATCCCCCACACTTACCCTGACAAAGTGATAGGCATTTCTGAGGTCTAACTTGGTGAAAATATTGGATCCTTGTCATAGTTCAAATGCTAATGATATAAGGGGCAGGTGGTACCTGTTTTTATTGTGATGTCGTTTAGACCTTGAAGAAGAATCCAGCCCAAGCTTAGATTCTGAGGAAATGGATAACTGATGAGCCTTGTCTTTTTACTGGGCAAAAGTTGATAAGATGACCCAGCTGGCCAAACTAAATACACCTCCCCTCCCGAAGGGCGCTGTCACTCTTCTGGTAACAGTTTGGTCCGGCCCAGCTGCACTGGTTCCTCTGCAGCAGCAGAGGGCGAAGCTGAGATCATTGAAGGGGGTGTCTGTCTGGAAGAATGCCAGTTATATGTCGTCAGCCCTCTTGTGGTCAGTTCGGGATCTCTCTTTCTCTCAAGGAACCTCTTATCAGTTTCAATGGCCAAAGCGAGTCCATTTTCACTTGGAAAATCAAGAAGGATTAGATCCTTTGACGAGTCAGTTAACACAAAGAGGGAAAATTTCCAGTAGTGCAGCACTGTTCCAGCCATCTGCGGGGAGTGTGCAGAACTCGATCGCATAGTTCAGTTCAGTTCAATTAAATTGTATTTGTTTTATAGCGCCAAATCATAATATACATTATCTCAAGGCACTTTACATCGAAGGTCAAGACCTTAAAATCTTATTTAATATAGAGAAACCCAACAGTTCCCACAATGAGCAGCACTTTGGTGACTGCGGAGAGAAAAACTCCCTCATTAACGGGGAAACCTCTAGAACCAGACTCAATGTGGGCGGTCATCTGCCTCAACCGGTTGGGGTGAGTAAAGAAAAAGGGGGAGGAGAGGAGAGATGGGTGGAAAAGAGGGGAGAGAAGAGAGAGAGATAGTGGGGAGGGGGAGAGAGAGAGGTGAGAGAGACTGGGATCACTTCAGGTATCAACTCTGACTAGTTAAAATGAAAACAATAACAGTATAAAGACTTATTGATTATTATTGATAAAAGTAACAATTCATATAATGATTAATTACTGAAGTATTGTTGTTAATAATAGTAATAATAGTAATAGTTGTAGTTTCGGGGTCAGAGATATCTGAAATGAGAGAGAGAAAGAGAGAGGGACTATGGGAGGAAAAAGTGACATAGTTATTGACATGTATTAAAATAAATAAATTAGTGGACTAGTTTCTCAGCATCCTTCTGAGACAGGACATTTCTAATTTAATTAATATTGTGCAGGTGGAAGAAGGCTGTCCTAGAGACTTGATATATACTGTATGTATGTATGTACTGTATGTCCTCGTCGAACATAACTCCAAAGTTCCTCACAGTGGAGCTAAGTTTTGACTGAATTTAGAAGTAAGAAGTTTTGGGTCATCCATGCCTTGATGTACTTGAGACTAGGGATGTAGTGTGGTGCTTCTGATGATGTTGCCTAAGGGGAGCATATATAAGGTGAAGAGTATCGTAAGAGTAACTCCATGACTAACTTGCATGTGCATGGAAGGGTCATTGTTGACGTTAACAAATTGAAATCTGTCTGATAAATATGATTTAAACCAGTCTAGTGCCGTTCCCATGATCCCTACATGTTGTTCCAGTCTCTGTAACAGAATCGTATAATCTATGGTGTCAAATGCTGCACTAAGATCCAACAGGACGAGTATAGAGACAAGTCCATCATCTGATGCCATGAAAAGGTCATTAGTGACTTTCAATAGTGCTGTTTCTGTGGTGTGATGGATTCTAAATCCTGACTGAACATTTTCCAGCAAACTGTTACTATCTAAGTAATCACACAGCTGGTTAGCAAAAGCTTTTTCTAGGATTTAAGAAATGAAGGGCAGGTTTGATATGGGTCTGTAATTCTCTCAAACCTCTGGATCAAGAGTGGGCTTTTTAAGCAGAGGTTTAATAACACCTACCTTAAAAGCTTGTGGTATGTAGCCGGTTAACAAAGACATCTGATTTAATATGGAACTGTCAATTAGTGGGAAAACTTCCTTAAAAAGTCTAGTTAAAAGAGTCTAATTGACAAGTTGTTGGTTTAAATGAGGAAACTAATAAGGTCAGTTCAGGAAGATCAATAGAAGAGAAATGGTTCAAATATAAATCTGGTGCTACAGGTGGTTCTATGGTTTCTGGAATAGACAATGTATCTGTGCTATTCATGGGGAGGAGGTTGGGGATTTTATCCCTGATGGTTATAATTGTATTTGTAAAGAAGCTCATGAAATCATTGCTTTTCAGGGTTGGAGGGATAGATGGGTCAGTAGAGGTGTAAATTTCTGTCACCCTGGATACAGTGCTGAAGAGGAACCTGGGTTTGTTCTTATTTTCTTCTACTACTAATAATAAAAATAATATAATAATAATAATAATAATAGGTTCTGGCATTTCTAAGTGCTTTCTTGTAATTCATCAGGCTATCCTTTCAGGCTAGGTGAAAGTCATATTGATTAGTCGAACACCACTTCCTCTCTAGCTTCCGTGATGTCTGTTTTAAAACACGTTTGAGAATTATACTATGGAGCTAATCTCCTCTGATTTACCTTCTTCTTTTTTAGAGGGGCGACAGTGTCAAGAGTTGTTTTATAATGAGGCTGCTGTACTATTAACAAAGTTATCAACTAGTGTGGGAGTAAAGTTTTGATAACTTTCCTGTACTTTACCGACACACACGACCGTGAGGTAAGTGTAGAAGGAAGCAGTTTCTTAGATTTGTTCAGTTTTATTAGATAAACACAGACTATAATAGAATTTCTGTCCAGAATCGGTGTAATTAATAATTGTAAATTCAAATGTAATTAAAAATTGGTCAGAGAGAAGAGGGTTTTGGAGAAATATTATTACAGTTTCAATGTCTATGCCATATGTCAGAACAAGATCAAGAGTGTGATTTAAAGAGTGATTGGGTTTATTCACATGTTGAGTGAAACCAATCGAGTCTATTGTTGAGTTGAATGCTGAACTAAGGCTGTCATTGGAAACATCTACATGAATGTTGAAATCATCTACTACAATGATTTTATCTGTCCTAAAAACTAGCTCTGATAGAAATTCAGAGAATTCAGATAAAAATTTGATTAAGGGGCAGGCGGACGATATATGATAACTAGATTAATTGGTCAGGCTTGGATGTATGAGGCTGATAATCAGATGTTCAAAGGAGTTATAACTTTCTTTCGGTCGAGGGTTGATAGATAGGTCAGATTTAGAGATTGCTGCAACCCCTCCACCTCTGTCCGTGCTTCGAGGAGTATGAGTATTGGTATGGGTTGGGGGTGTCGCTTCATTTAAACCCTCATATTCTCTATCTTGCAGCCAGGTTTCTGTTAAACATGATAGATCAATTTGACGATCAGTAATCAGGTCATTAATAAGTAACGATTTTGTATTGAGTGACCTGATATTTAATAAACCACATTTTATACTTCTGTTTTTTTTAGTGACCGATATATTAGTTAACTATATTGTTAACTTTTATTAGGTTTCTATAGGATATTGTGAGGGTGACTGTTAAAATAGAAGTGCAGAGAAGCGTGTAAGACTGCGACTCTGCCTCCTGGTCTCAACTCTGGATTGTCACAGTATGGACTGTCTAACAAACGTTGTCATGTTTCTAGATATGAGAGCTGCTCCATTCCAAGTGGGATGAATACAATCTCTCCTAATCAGACCAGGTTTCCCCAAAAAGTTTGCCAATTATCTATGAAGCCCACGTTGTTATTTGGACACCACCTCAACAGCCAGCAGTGAAAGGATGATGTGCGGCTGTACATGTCATCACTGGTAACATTAGGCAGGGGTCCTAAGAAAATTACAGAGTCCGACATTGTTGTTGCATACGTACACACTGAATCTATATGGATTTTTGTGAACTCCGACTGACGTAGTCGGAGGTCATTACTGCCGACGTGAATAATAATCTTACTGTACTTATGCTTACCCTTAGCCAGCAGTTTTAAATAGGACTCAGTGTTGCCCACTCTGGCCCCAGGAAAACATTTAACTGTGGTCGCTGGTGTCACTAACTTCACGTTCCTTAGAATAGAGTCACCAATAACCAGAGTTTGTTCCTCAGCGTGTGTGTTGCTGAGTGGGGAAAATTTATTCGAGACATGAACAGGTTGGTGGTGAACTGGGGGCTTTGGTTTAGGACTACGCTTCTTATTTCACACAGTCACCCAGCCGACCTGGCATCGCGGCTGCTCGGGAGCTGATGGGGGGGCTGGAGAAGCTACAGCTACTTGGCTCGCACCGGCTACTACCGGGACTGGCAAACTACATCAGCTAAAGATTTACTCTCCCTGGTGCAGAGCTGCGATTCAAAATGGCTAATCCTCGCCTCCATCTTGGCAAATAGGTTACATTTAACACACATACCGTTATCGCTAAAGGAGGCAGAGGAGTAACTGAACATCAAGCACACTGAGCAGGAGAGAGCAGGGGAGTGAGAGGGAGAAGCCATTGTTAGCTGCTAATGCTAAGTTGCTAAGCTAACATGAGTAGTGTTTAAATCACAGTAAATTAGTGAAGAAGTCGCCACGAGAGGGAGAGATGTGTGTAAAGAACAGTACAACTGTGAATGTGACTCCAAATCAGCTTCAGTCAGATATTAGCAGAATATCATGGGGTGAAAAGGAGAAGCGATCGATACAACAGACAGCAGCTAACACCGGAAGTGACACAATATGCTCACCACAATACGTCAGCACGTCCAACCAAAGGTGAATGAAAGGGAAGCATCTTTTAGATCTAATTATTTCCAAAATGAGAATGAGCTGAAAACATAATCACATACATAGAATAGAAAAGTAAACCTTGAATTTAAGTCATTTAAATCAGACTGAGCATATACAGTGAATAAGCACAAAATGTTAGTTTATGAAGAGTATTTTTGCTCTTTCGTCTGACGAGGAAGAAGTTATTTTGAAAAGTTGCATAAAAAGGTAAAATCTTGGTAATGACATTCTGCAGCATCATTTTGTCCTTCTCCCTCACCACAGAGCGAGTGGACGCTAGGTGGGCTGAGTGAAGACTGACAACTGAGCCAAGCCCACAGAGCTTATCGTTACCTGGTTAGCTCAGGCTAAGGAGCTAGGCTAAATGCTACATGCTACTGCTAACCGGCTAGCGCTGCGGTGTTTTTGCTCCGGGATGGTCGCGGTTGTAACAATGAACCGAACAGAAGTTACCCTGAAACTTTACAACAAAATAACCTATTGATTTATTTATTATCATAATCATACCACATATACTTGTTTAAAGATGGCGCCGTACTAACGGGAGCCTGTCGTAGCAGCTCCGTGTATTACTGTTGGTCTTTTGTGTTTTTATTACGTTTGCTGTTTGTTTTTTATATTTATTTTTGCACTGCTCTGTGCATCTTCGTACCGCACAATGACGAGATGCTTTTGCAACTGATTGGACACTTTTTTATCACTTTTAACCGCACTTCGGTCTCTTCGGATCACTGGAAGCATGCCGGCAACACACGCCGGCATTGTTTACACCCGCGACCAGCTGATGGCCCTGAGGCACACCACCCTCTTGGCCGGAGAGAGACCCACCATCCCGGAGGAGCTAAAGAAGAGACGGCGGGGCTGTAGAGCGGGGCTTAAACGGAGGATGGCGAAGAGGAAGTTTAAGCCCTTCATCCCTGCAGTCATCACTGGAAACGTGAGATCGCTGGCAAATAAAGTGGACGAACTGGAAGCGCTCATCAGAACACAGAGGGAGTACAGGGAGTCCAGTATTGTGTGTCTCACGGAAACGTGGCTGCACAAGCAGATACCGGACTCCAACGTCACCATTCCCGGCTTCCAGACGGTTCGAGCCGACAGAGACACCACCGCGACCGGCAAGAAGAAAGGAGGGGGTCTCGCCGTGCTCGTGAACAACAGGTGGTGTCACCCCGGGTACGTCACAGTTAAACAGCGTGTATGCAACCCGGACATCGAGCTCGTCGCAGTCGGACTTAGTCCATATTATTTGCCGAGGGAGTTTACCAGTGTTTTCGCCATCACTGTTTATATTCCTCCATCTGGGAACGCAGAAGCAGCGTGTGACGTCATCCACACTGTAGCTGCAGGATTACAAACACAACACCCCGGGGCCTTCATCTTCATCACAGGTGACTTTAACCATGCTTCCCTCTCATCCACACTCCCAACATTCTTCCAGTTTGTAAAATGTGCCACCCGTGACAATAAGACTTTGGACCTGCTGTATGCAAATGTTAAGGATACATACAGCTCCACTGCCCTGCCACCACTGGGCAGATCAGACCACAACCTAGTCCTGCTCTCCCCATCATACAAGCCTGTGGTCCAGCGGCACCCAGTCAAAGTGAGGACAGTGAGGAAATGGACTCCTGAGGCAATGGAAACACTGCGTGGAGCGCTGGAGGCCACAGACTGGGATGCTCTGTATGAGCCACATGGTGAGGACATTGATGGCATGACTGACTGTGTCTCTGAGTACATTGGGTTCTGCATAGACAACACCATCCCCACTAAAGAGGTCCGCTGTTACCCAAATAACAAACCGTGGGTAACAAGCGACCTGAAGGCCCTTCTCAACGAGAAGAAGAGGGCCTTTAGATCACGGGACAGAGCAGAACTCAAACGGGTACAAAGGGAGCTAAAGCGCAGCATCAGGGAGAGCAAGGACAACTTCAGAAGAAAACTGGAGCACAAACTGGAGGACAACAATAGCAGAGACGTCTGGAGTGGGATGAAGGAGATCACCGGCTTCCAGAGGAGAGGTGAGGGAGCAACTGGGAATGAACGACGTGCGAACGAGCTGAACAAGTTCTTCAATAGGTTCAACAACAACCCCCCCACCCCCAGCGGACCCTCCACTGCCTCTACTGCTTCTTAGAGCAACAACCCCCCACCTCCCCCCATCACCCTCTGCCCCACACCACACCCGTCACCATCTCCCCCCACCCCTCCGCTGGCTTTCACCACAGACTTTTTCACACCTCCCACCCCCAGGACATCCTCACATCACCCACAGTCCCCCACCACCACCACCTCCTGCAACACACACCTCTTTGCACCACCCTCAAACCCACCACTGACATCCCCTACCCTCCAGTCTGGACTACACATCACGGCCAGCCAGGTGAGGAGAGAGCTGGAGAGGCTCAAACAGAGGAAAGCTGCTGGACCGGACCGCATCAGCCCTCGTGTGCTGAAGGCATGTTCCAGCCAGCTCTGTGGAGTCCTCCAGCACCTCTTCAACCTGAGCCTACACCTTCAGAGAGTGCCAGTGCTCTGGAAAACATCCTGCCTGGTCCCAGTGCCCAAAAAAGGACGTCCTGCTGCACTGGAGCACTACAGGCCGGTGGCACTGACCTCTCATATCATGAAGGTCATGGAGAGACTGGTATTGGCACACCTCAGACCGCTGGTGTGCCCATCACAAGACCCCCTGCAGTTTGCATATCAGCCCCATGTTGGGGTTGATGATGCAATCATCTACCTGCTGCAGAAGGCCTACTCCTCCCTGGACAGACCCAACACCTCAGTCCGGATCATGTTTTTTGATTTCTCCAGCGCCTTCAACACCATCCCCTCCGGGGATGAATAAAGTACTCTATCTATCTATCTACTTACATGCCTCAAGTGGTTTTTGATGTTATTGTGGTAATTTAGCGTTTATTTAACACGTCTAATGAACAGTTTGAAGCAAGTTAACTACCTTTAGTAAAGGGTTGTGTTTTGTCATTTGATTGTAATTTTAATAAGTTAATACTAATAAGCTGCATGTGTAAGTTGCATGTGATAGTAAATATGTTTCACAAATGTTCTGATACAGGCTGGTATAACCACCATTACTATCACAACCTCTTTTTTTAGCCTGTTATGGAATTCACAGTGAATTAGACCCAGTGCAGATGTGTAATTATATAACAGTTTAGATGTGATTATAATCTCCACACACCACTGTTGTAAACAGTGCTCATATTTATTATATATGTATCTGTTTTAACACTGTGAGAAGTTGACGGAGTTGATGTGGACTGTTATCAACAGCACTGTGAGAGATTATCACCTTGAATATTACAGATGTGGTAGAAAGACATTTTATATATTTGTACAATGTTTATTTCTTTTAGTACGTCAGTTTGGCTGAAATCTGTAGTGCTTACACCTGCTGAACACAGAATAAGTACCCGTCTTGGATGCTTAACACAGCTGATATTACATGTGTCAAAATTATTGTAATTATTGTATTGTACAGTAAAGTGTATCTGTAAATAATCATGTTTCTCCTCTGTTCCTTAATATCTACAGATATGACAATGATTTCAGCAGTTTTTTGCACTTCCGCATTGACCTCAGCGCTCAGCCCGGGATTTTGCCGCTTGGTTTAAATCTCCTTTCTTAGGCAGCAGAGAGAGAACTGCGCGCCTACATTTCAAAATGTCCTGCCTCAAAACACTCAAGAAATGTTCTGAGACACAGCCGTGGTCAGTTCATCCAGAGTGATGTCCGTGCTTAAGGTCTCCTGATCCCCGACACTCAGCTGAAGAAATCTCTGCAGAAGCTCTGCACCAGGGTCCACTTCAAAGCTGTGTGCCCTAAATAAGTCTGGTAGCAAAGACACACCATTTGTTTTCTCTGAGTCACCTACTTTTCCAAGTTAAAGAAGAAGGTGATCGGAGCATCTATGTCTTGGAGCTTGGTAAAGGGGGCTGGGACTTAAACTCATGTGACTTTCTCTTCCAGGAAAACTAAGACATTTTCCAGGTTCCTAATTTCCTCCTCTAGTTCCTGAAACAATCTTGATTTTAACTGCAGAATCGGCTGTGTACTGCTGAAAAGAAACTCTAATTTGGGGTTTTCTTTCCTCCCATCACTGGGTAAGTGAGAATAACTCGCCTTTTCTAGTTTTCCACTGAGCTCAAAACAGTCTAAAATTTCCAAAGAAGGTAAAATCATGCAAAAAAAGTACATTAAAATTGCAAAAAGATTTCGATTTTCTTGTGAAAATTAAATCACCTCCATTAGAACTAAATGATGATCTGTAAAAGCAACATCTTACAATTAAAAACCTGTGCAGAAACCTGTATAACCTTATCCTACCATCTGATACTTTGACCCAGGTATATTGTCAGGCTGAAGGATGCTTCAACCACCACGCATTATTCAGATGTGCTTTCCTTATGACCTGAGATAAAACAGGATGACTGAAAATGTGGCCCCTCTCCAGTCCTGTCTAAAGTAAAACAATTCCAGTCTCCACCCAACACAATACATTCCCCTTGATCAATGCTACTTTCCTTCAAAAATTTTCCTGCTCAGAGCCGTGGTTTAGTGCAACAGTAACAACAGTAATGTAAAAAAATGTTACTTTAGGTTTGACTTTAAGGACTCTACCTTGTACTATCTCTGAGCTATACATTATATTTATATATATATATATATATATATATATATATATATATATATATGCTGACTACAGGTCCACCTGCACCAAGCCACTTACACCCATGGCCCCGACCACATATTCAGCCTGCACTTCCCATGCTGAATTATCCTTAGATGATGAGCTGCAATTACTTGTCGACTACAGAGGCTTTGGCAGCAACGAAACCGAGCACTTAGCTGCTATAAGCCGCAGAACCCCTATCCCTACTGCACCAACACAAACAAACATACTACTCCTACACAATCGTACGAGAGAGAGAGAGAGAGGGAGAGAGAATAACGAGATGGAGAAAACACAACGTTGGTCACATGATACAGGGGGCTAGAGATAGAGAGAGAGAGAGAAGTGCTTAGTGCATGATGGGAGTTCCCCCAGCACTTTAGGCCTTCTCCAAAAGTAATATTGTTAGTCTAAGAATTACTGTCATTACCACTGTTGCCTGTTTTATTCAATTTTTATTTTGAATTTTAACTTTTTTTAATGTGCTGTTTTCTCAACAATTACTGGTAAATGACATTTTCTTGTCAGAAGCTCAAATAGCCGACACTGTGGAGCACAGCAATGTCCTGTGACTATGGCTTAACATAGTCTGCATCATCAGCGAATTAATAAGTTAATGGCAACCTGCTCTTCCAAAAGCAGAGTTTAATTGCTGCAAGAATTAAAAACACAAGCCATTACAATGTTGAGCCCACATGCAAAAAGTAAACATTGTTTATTTCCACTAGCACCACTGTTGTGTTTGTTGCTGGCTGCTCAGTCAAAATTGTTTGGCAGTTTAAACCTTGTTCTTTGGAAAACAGTGTGTGCGTATCAGAGACAAAGACGTGCACATTTACACGTGACTTTTATTTCATGTAGGAAATGTTAACTGCTGCCTGGAAGCTCTAGGGAATTAGTTTGGCAAATTATGTCACTGGATTCAGATATTAAACCTTATTTTGAACACAGCACAACTGTTGCTAGCAACCTTTACTGTTTATTTTATCAGAAAAGGTCATGTTTAGAAGTGTCAATCAGTGCGTAAAAGATTTTTGTTTTGACGTTAAGGGTTTCACCGTTGATCTGTGCTGTGTTCTACTACAGATAAATTCACAATATTCATGAGTTTGTTTTTGTCATACAATGAAACATTGAAGAAATAGCCTCGTGATTTGTGGAGGTCAGGGGTCTGGAAGAGCACGTTCCCCTGCACCACATCAATCAGGATCAATCAGCGCAGGTGAGAGCTGTTAGCTGATTGATCCTCAGGTTTAGAAGGCAGTGGCGAAGCTGCCTCAGAAAGACACCCACTCAGGACTGAGGTGCACAGAGGACTGAGACTGAGCTGCAAAGCTAGTCGTCCAGCTGGACCCTTTAAGTTTATATTTTAGAGAGTTTGTTTGAAGCTTAAAATTAAAGTTTAAAATGAAGTTTAAAACTAAATTGTATTACATGTTGGTTTCTTTACCGTAGAATTGGGTTCTTTATATTAAAAACTTTATATTTACATGGAGGAGGGTCCTCTCTGTGGAGGCTGCCATGTTTTTTGCTGTCTTCCAAACTGGACAAACTAAAACATCTTGAGTTATTATGACAAATGAAGTTCACCACATTTTTTCTTTCATGTTGGGAAGGGGAGGGTGAGGTAAGGGGCATTCAGCTGCAACATGCAACTTCACCTCTAGATGTCACTAAATTCTACACAATGAACCTTTAAAGGCCTAAAATGGCACAATTAAAGCAATTACAGTTTTGCGCTTATTTTCTTCTGTGTTACAGTGATGACAGACTATGCTGTGTCTGACCTAAACTATATTGAGACAATTTTAATTTATATCTCTACAAAATATACAGTAAGCACTTTCAATAATGCATGCATTTGTATCTTATTTCAATAAGAAATGTAGGTCTGGCTGAATGGCTCCATGGCCTGAGTTTGGCGATGGCAGTATGTGTATATCAGAGAGCACCTCCAGCTGATCCAGGGGAGTAATCAGCACAGCTGATGGCTGTTAGCTGTTTACTTCTCAGGTCTAAAAGACAGCAGGAGAGCTGCCACAGGGAGAGACGCAATAGAAACACATCAAAGACCCTCAGGAAAAGACTGTCGCAGACAGCAAGAGCTGGGCTGAGCTGCCACGATGCCAGCAAACACTGCTGATCAATTTAAGTTGTTTAAAGACTTAATATTTGTTCCTTTTTAAAAGAAATAAAGATACTGAAAAGCGCAGTGTTCGTCTTGGCTTTACATTATAGCAAATATTATGGGTATTATTAACATGGTTGGTAATCTTGTTCTGTGGGAAATTGTGAATGTTTTCTGAAAAATGATCAGCAGATTCATCGAAAATTATTTACGGGTATTTACAGCCCTAAGAGACGCAATAATTAAGCAGATATCTTAATATTGCTGTTTGACATAATTTCAGACTTCTCCAAATATGTAAGGCTCTCAGAAGGCAGAACAGTGATTGAAATGGCAAACTCCTCAATGCAAATCATGCTCTATAAAGACTTCAGACAGCCAGACTAAAACATCAAAGCTTGCTCAACATTTGAAGACTCATGTGTGTCTATAATGTCTGTAGTTAGCTAACGTTGGCCATTAATAACTTTACCACTTTACCCACTAATTCCACAAACATCTGTCTTTTTGTCTGTGTGTCTGTGGAATTAATATTCCACTATTCATTTCACCAACTCCACATGTGGCACATGCATACTTGCCCAAGAAAGTGCAGTGTTTGGTGCAACTTGGATATGAAATATCAATAAAATTTGAATAAACAAGCAACCAATGCTCTGTAGAAATCGGTGTGTTAAACAAACCAAGTTGAATCTCAAACAAACAAATAACACAACACACTATATGCCAATCCTGTAGCCTTCATTGAGCTGCTGAGCAATGCAACACCTGCCGAGAAAAAGGAGCCTCATTATGTCTAAGTGACTGTGGCAACTTTCATGCTGTTTGTATTTATCAGAGAGATGTTTGAGGTCTTTCATCCCTGTGTTGTCCATAGAACCTGTATGCCAACACTTTGAAACGGCTAACAGCGGAAGCAATAAAAGACATTACTTACGCCACATCCTGTTAGTCAACTCTGTTTTTCATAGCAAGATTTGGAGAAGCCCTGGTTGTAAACTTGTCCTCATTACTGTCGGTTACTTAACGATTTTGCTTTTTTAGAAACAATAACCCAAACCAAAAGAACAATGGTCTTTTTTTATTATTATGCCAAGATACTTGTACTGCCGCAGAACCTCAACAGCCGGGTCATTAATCACCACAGGAGAGATGACTGTAGGATTCTTCCAAAAATCTCTTGTCATCTATTTGGTTTTCACCACGTTTATTCTAAGAAAGGATGACTTGCACACGTCTATGAATTCTTACACTACTGGGACATGATCAGGATGATCTCTGCTAAGGTGGGACAGGATGACTGAATTAAAGATACAAATGTCAATATTTAAATGTGTATATATGTAAATAATAAACATAAATATGTACTAAACAGTGTAAATATTGTAAGTTAGTATTGTATGTTTATCTTCCCCCTTTCTAAAAATTTTGTCTCCTCCTGCATTGCTCTGTGTACGATCACACAGCTAAAAAAAACCAAAAAAAGTAACTTAAGATATTATTGGCAAACTCAGGCTAAACTGTTGATCAGCAGTCAGAAAACCTGAGGCAAACACATAGCATCTGTACATTTAATGGTATTTATATTTATATCTGTTGCAGTCTCTTTCTTTCTTCCTCAGAGTTTACTGGATCCTTAATGCTGTCTTTCATCCTGCTTTGCAATTTTCTTTGTCTCTTCCTGGGGCCTGGTGTCAGACTGTGATAAAGGTGGGCATGCTGGGCAGTCAACATAATGTAACCACCTTGGAAGCTTCCATCTGATACTGAGAGAGCACATTACCTGAAAGTACCATAACAACAATAAGAACAAAATAAAAGTCTGCGCCATTGATTGCACTGTCTGGAAAATAACCATAAAACGTTGCTTTGTATTAGAAAAATAGGAGACATTTTGTCCAAACAACATCCATCTTGGCATCAACGGCTGAAAAGATAAGTCAACTATGTTGTCTATCACATGTGAAGGGAAACGGCAAACCCCTGATTGCAAACCACGTGGCTGTGGCTGAGGTGGTAGTGCAGTTGTCGTCCAACCAGAAGGCGGCTTGAATCCCAGCACATGCCAAAGTGTCCTTGGGCAAGATGCTGAACCCCCAAAAATGGCGGGCACAAAGATGCTGAATGCACACATTGTAATTGTAAGTCGCTTTGGATAAAAGCGTCAGCTAATTATAATGAAAAGTAATACTCTTTGTATGATTGTGAGATTACTGCTGAAAGCTGTGATTCCGTAAGCCCTATTGAAAAATCCACCGGTGGTTTTATTTGATTTTTCCTTTGATTGTCTTGTCGAATTGGTTTGAGAGACTGGGCCATAATGTAGGTCAGTGCCTGTTCTGTACCCCATATTCTATAATTAGAGTTTAAAAGGATAAAACAATATACAGCACAATGGACAGGTATAGAATGAGCAGACATAAACTACAAAAACACAGAGGTAAAGTAAATGGTTGCATTTATATAGAGTTTTACACTACAGTTTGCCATTTACCCATTCACACACACATTCATATAGTGCATCTATGAGCAGCACTTTGTTTGTTTTATGGGGCAATTTGGGGTTCGGCATCTTGCCCAAGGACACTTTGGCATGCAGATTGGAAGACTGGGGATTGAACTTCTGACCTTCTGGTTAGAGGATGACTGCTCTACCCCTTAGCCACAGCCACCCACCCACCCAAAGTCGGGACCATTTTGTTCGCAGAATTTAAAACTGATGGACCATTACAGACATGTTAAACATATTGTCAGGATTCACTAAGCAAGGGACTCAATGTCCAGGACACAACCACCAACCATCACAAGTATAGAGCACATTATTTATTTATGATATGATCATTGTGTTTGCAATATGTGAAGTGTAAATGACTAACTGAGAATCAATCATTCAAATTTTATTTGTACAGCCTATATTCACAAATCATATTTTGCCTCATAGGGCTTAACAAGGTGCAACATCCTCGGTACTTAACCCTCAACAACTAAAGAAAAGAAAGAAACCCTATTAATAGAGGGAAAAATGTAGACACCTCAGAAAGAGCCACATGTGAGGGATCCCTCTCCCAGATTGGACAGAACTGATAGAGTCGTGGCTGATAAGAACCAATCATGAAGCAAATTATTTGGCAATAGAAACTGTCTCAGACAGTAAGTCAACTCAACCCCAACAGCAACACATATTGTTGTGCTGTTTGGACCATATTCACTGTGTTGCCTCTAAGGCATTTATGTCATTTATGTTTTTATGTTGTTTGCTTAAAAAGAATTCATTTATGTGTTTAAGTTATAAATAGCAGTAAAAAGGGCAAATTGTTTAAGAAGCTTTTATTTTGAAGGTCGACTTGCTAGGAACATCACTTCCTTGTTTACATTCTCTTCCTGGTTGCTTTGAGAGGGAAACTGACATGCTATTCATGCTCTGAGGCTTTTCTGCAGCCCTTCACTTGGGAACATTGTTTGGGCAATGCCGTAAGTGTATACATTTCATGATGATAAGATGTTAAAAAGCATAAATAGCGGTAATTGTTAAAAACTCATGTTTCATTTGTAATTTCGAAAGGTCATTTTGTACATGTTAAAAGAGCATTCTTCTCATGATCATTACTGTCGCTCAAGTTTTCACCGCTTGTCAGATGAAGTTTCAGAGCCAGCGTTCTTACAGCAAAGCAAAGACAAAACAGGGTTAGGGAACAAGTGAAAAAACATGATACAGAGACTGGTAAGAGTTCACTCAATGACACACCCATTGAGGAGGAAACTCTGATCATTGGCAACTCAGTTTAAAGAAAAGTGAGGTTAGCAACACTAGTCAATTGCATAGTCAGTTGCATGCAAGGGGACAGAGTGCCAGCAGCATCAACAGCCGGCTTTGTGTGTTGGAGGTCACAAATGT
Source organism: Paralichthys olivaceus (assembly GCF_024713975.1). Classification (NCBI taxonomy): domain Eukaryota; kingdom Metazoa; phylum Chordata; class Actinopteri; order Pleuronectiformes; family Paralichthyidae; genus Paralichthys; species Paralichthys olivaceus. The sequence continues at coordinate 22,882,354 of NC_091108.1, read as the reverse complement.
TAACATGGAATCATGTGCATTTGCTCTGTGGGTTTTCTCTGGACCCCGACCAACCTTGACATTTACCTTCTAGCTGTTGTGGTGGTATACAGCAAATGGTGTGGGCTTTGTCGACAACCAGACAACTTTCTGGAGGAAACCTAGCCTTATGAGACGGCATCCCACTTTGGACGGAGCGGCTCTTTTATCTAGGGATATTACTAAGTTAATATATCCAAAATGACAACACAGAGTTGGGAGCAAGAGGCAGAGCTGTCCTATTTACTTCTATTTGCTCCCTTTAGATAAGTCACAGAGCTAAAACTCCAAAGAGACTGTGCCTGCCCCCGCCCCATTAAATTAAATCAACATCAAGCAGAGGAGGAATTTCACATGAAAGACCATTTCTCCTATATTAACATCACTACACTGACTTCCTGTCAATTTTAGAATAGGATATAAAATTCTGCTCCTCACCTACAAAGCCCTGAATAATATGGCACAATCATACCTTAAAGAGATCTTCGTACAATCTCACCTCACTACAGCACTGAGCTCCCAGAATTCAGGCCTACTTGTCATCCCTAAAGCCTCAAAGAGAAGAGTAGGAACCATAGCCTTCAGCCCTCTCCTGAGGAATCATCTTTGGGAGTTCCAGAGGCAGACAACCTCTATATGATAAAGGATATGCTTAACACCTTCCTCTTTAATAAAGCTTATGGTTAGGGCTGGTTCAGATCTGACTTGGACCTGCTCTTAGTTATGCTGCTACATGCCTAGATTGTCGGGGGACAAATGTCCTTGTGCTATATCGTTTTGAGATCCAAGATTGTGGCTATTGCCACATTGTTGATAATGTGGGTGTTAGTGGATTGTGATGACAGCTGTTTGTGGATTATGATTACAGTTAGATTGCTTAGTTGTACAATAAGCTTACTCACATACACACTTACATCCACTGTACTTCATACTAATGCAATGCCAATTCAAAATGTATCTGTTTTTAATGGGCTGTTTCCTTGGCCTGTGGTAAAGCTCCAGAGCTACTTCAGAATTATTACTTGTTACTAGTGATTCCTCGTCAAACAGTTTATCTTTTTCAATGTTTAATTTCACTCAACTAACTCTGTCACGGGCATCCTTTTTTCCACAGCAAATCATGTGAATATGGTTTATAGAAAGTGTTGAGTACTGCAATACCTGCATCTCCTGGAGGCAACACAGCCCTCTTTGTTATGCTCATCAATCATTTGATGCTACACACCACATTGCCAGATCATGGATTTCAGTCTGAACCAAAAAAAAAACCCATCTGAAACTTGAAATAATTTAAAATCTGAAACCATTACATCTGTAACTGAAATGGAAAACTAACTTATTAATTCCAAAAGATTCTAGAAGTGTAGGACAAAATTATTGAACTCAAAAACCTTTCCCTTCACTTGTTTAAGATACAAACTGATTTGGCTCCATAGAAGATTAATCTGATATGAATGTGTGCACAAATTTAGATTCCCACAACATGTGTAACAGCTGGACCACACACACAATTCCTCTCGAGATAAACCTACACTGATGCGTTGACACACAGACACGGTTGATTAGATGAAGGACAGTAATAGTGGGTCAGTGCCATGTGACCACAGTGAAACCTGTAATCTCTTTCTTGCACAAAAACACATAATCGTATACTGATGATAAGGGCCCTGAGGGGTGAAAAGAGGCATCTGGGTTTTTTATAGCAGGTGCGGGTGCTTTTGGTAACGTGTATATTTGTGTGACGCATGCAGGCACTTTACTAGATTTAATTCCAAAGGATAAAATTGTTGCATTTCAGCTCTTCCTAGCCATGCATTCGCATTCAGTGTGAAATAAAAACTTTTCCTGTCAGTTACAGGTTCATTTAAACTAAATATAGGAAAAAGTTTGGAAACATATCATTAATTTTCTCTATTTTCACTATAGGAAGAGGATTAGAGAATGTAAATTATATACATATTCTGTATTTTTTATTTAATGTTTTATTTTTATTATCTTATCTAGCTCATTCTGACTTGTCTGCTGCTGTAACAGGGTGTGTGGGATCAATCAAGATGTATCTGATCTGATCTGATGTTTATTTTTATTTTTATTGTTATAGTTATATTTAATTTCTTTTTTTACTAAATGCACCTTTCAGTGATAGCTGCTGTAATTTTGTGTGATGATATTAAAGGCATTCTATTCTATTGCCTTTTTTGTTTTGTAAATTCATTTTTCACCACCAACATGTTCCAATGGGCCAACAATATTGAACTATTGACACCAATGTGAACCAATGGGTTCCCTGTCCAAGGATCTTTTTATGGCTGTGGACAAAAAGAAAAGAAAAAAAAGACATCGGCTAGTTGGGCGGTATTTGTATGTCTGTTATTTAATACCATATCAATAAACTGCTTTGAGAGTCACGTGATCGGCTGGACAATATGACGGCTTAAGGTCTCCACTCTTGTCCTGACTCTCTCATTTTGACTAGTTTATCTCACTGAGTTTGATCTGTTCAGTCGCCCCGACTACTTTATAATTTTAGGTGTAGAAATGGCAAAGAAAAACAGTGGAAGCGGAGCCTCCACGAGAGGAAAGGGGTTCGCGTTACAGAGTTCAATGCCATTACAGAGATGGGCAGATGCACTGCCAACAAGCTAGATGCCATTCAGACTGAACTGGCATCACTCTCAGGTAGTATTGGTTTAATTAAAGTCAATATCTTGACTTTAAGGGACACTGTTGATTACAACTTAAAGGCTGTTGGTGACCATGCAGCAGCTTTGAGGAACCTTGAACTTAAGATGGTGGACATGGAGGATCATGACAGATGCTGCAACATCCGTGTTATCAGACTGAAGGAGGGGGCCGAGGGGTTGAAGTGCCCGTCCTCATCTGGAGAGTATTTGATGTTAGTAAATTATTTTTCCAGCATTCCAGAGATTCCAGTGCCTGCCTCGTCAAGTTCCCCCTCACGCTTTTCTCCTGTGATGAAGATGAACAAAACCCAACACAGGAGTTGTCTCACTGATGCACACCTTCACTCCATCTTGAGGGTTTCCACAGCAAAGAACCTAACCCCAAACATTAATGAACTGGCGGCCAAGAAAGGATGCCAAACATCTGGCTCTGGCACATGTACATAAAATAACAATGTAGCCTACCTAAATATGTTTTCTTTTGCAATTTATCCAATATCCTGTCCATCCTGTTTAATAAATGTTGACCCTGTTTGGCCCTCAACATAGTCCCAGTTTTAATTTTTGGCCCTTTCTGTGATTGAGTTTGACACCACTGGCATAAAACATCAGCTGCTTCCTGAGTCCTCCTTTCACCAGCTTCCAGAAAACTTCCTTAACAATACTGATTTTAAGATTAATTTGTTAAGACACACATACTTGTTGACTAAAAAGGCAGACACTAAAATACTTTTATTAAAAAGGTCAAATCAATGAAAAAGCTGGGACTGCTGGTCTTAAGAAAAAAAAAATAGATGATAAACAAATGACAATTTAAATCAAATCAAATCAAATCAAATTTCATTTGTATAGCCCAAATTCACAAAACACATTTTGCCTCAGAGGGCTTTACAATCTGTACAGGTAGTGACACCCTCTGTCCTCAGACCCTCGGTTCGAGTGAGGAAAAACTTGCCTACAAAAAAAACCCTTTTAACAGGGAAAAGAAGGTGGAAGAAACCTCAGGGAGAGCCAGAGAGGAGGGATCCCTCTCCCAGGACGGACAGACGTGCAATGGATGTCACATGTACAGAACAACGCAACAGAAACAATTACAATGAAAAACAATGATTACAGTAGCAGTGGTGGTAATATGTAACAATGCTACAATAATAAACAAGTTAATATTAATGTCATGGAATTATGAGTAATAGTAATAACAAGAGTGGATGTCAGGCAGGGACATGGCAGTAGTGGGAACCACGATCCAATACAGGGAGCAGCCATGATCCATGAGAACCTGCTGGATGAGAGAGCACAGAAACTCCAGGGAAGAAGTTTAGTTAGTAACATGCATTAATGAGACATGTATGTTTAGAGATGGGGATGATAATAGACGGCAGTCTTATCCTATAGCAGCATAACTAAGGGCTGACCTGAGCCAGCCCTAACTATAAGCTCTATCAAAGAGGAAAGTCTTAAGTCTACTCTTAAAAGTGTTGACCGTGTCTGCCTCCTGAACCCACAATGGTAGTTTGTTCCACAGAAGAGGAGCTTGATAACTGAAAGCTCTGGCTCCCAATCTACTTTTGGAGACTATGGGAACCACAAGGGACCCAGCATTCTGAGAGCGTAGTGTTCTGGAGGGGTAGTAGGGTACTATGAGCTCTTTAAGATATGATGGTGCTTGCCCATGAAGAGCTTTGTATGTAAGGAGGATAATTTTAAATTCTATTCTGGATTTAACCGGTAGCCAATGTAAAGAAGCCAAAATGGGAGAGATGTGATCTCCGATCTTGGTTCCTGCTAGAACATGTGCAGCAGCATTCTGAATTAGCTGCAAAGTCCTAAGAGACTTATTGGAGCAACCTGATAACAAAGAGTTGCAATAGTCCAGCCTAGAAGTAACAAATGCATGGACTAGTTTCTCTGCATCCGCTTGAGAAGCAATGCATCTAATTTTGGCGATGTTACATAGGTGGAAGTAAGCAGTCTTTGAAATTTGTTTTATATGGACATTAAAGGAAAGATCCTGATCAAAAACAACTCTGAGATTCTTAACGGTGGAGCTGGAAGCCAGGGTGATCCCGTCTAAAGTAACTAATTCTCTAGAAAGAGAGTTTCTGAGGTTTTTGGGTCCAATTACAAGAACTTCAGTCTTGTCTGGATTTAGCATCAGAAAATTGTGGGTCATCCAACTTTTTATATCCTTAAGACATTCTTGAAGTTTGATTAACTGATTGGTTTCATCAGGCTTGATCGATAAGTATAATTGGGTGTCATCAGCATAAAAATGAAAATTAATGGTGTGATTCCTAATAATGTTCCCTACAGGAATCATATATAAACTGAATAGAAGTGGTCCTAACACAGAACCTGAAAGAATTTGATGGTCAATGGTGTTGAATGCAGCACTGAGATCTAACAAGACAAGTACAGAGATGAGTCCTTTGTCTGAAGCCATTAGGAGGTCATTTGTAACTTTGACTAGTGCAGTCTCTGTGCTATGATGCACTCTAAATCCTGACTGAAAATCCTTAAATAAACTGTTCTTATGGAGAAAGTCACGCAGCTGATTGGCTACAGCTTTCTCAAGGATCTTCGAGAGAAAGGGAAGATGTGATATTGGTCTGTAATTGGCTAATACCTCTGGATCTAGAGTGGGCTTTTTAAGTAGAGGTTGAATTACAGCTACTTTAAAGGACTTTGGTACAAATCCTGATAATAAAGACAGATTAATTATAGTCAAAAAAGAAGGGCTAACTAGAGGTAGAACATCTTTGAGCAGCCTGGTTGGGATGGGGTCTAAGAGACAGGTCGACGGCTTTGATGAAGAAATTAATGAAGTTATTTGATCAAGGTCGATGGGGGAAAAACAGTCTAAAAATATATCAGGTTTTACAGCTGTTTTCAAACTTGCTGTGTACGAGTGCAGATCAGTGCCTGTTGAGGGCAGGAGGTGGTGAATTTTGTCTCGAATAGATATAATTTTATCATTAAAGAAGCTCATGAAGTCATTACTACTTAGACCGAACGGAATAGATGGCTCAATAGAGCTTGGGCTCTCTGTTAGCCTGGCTACAGTGCTGAAGAGAAACCTGGGGTTGTTCTTATTTTCCTCTATTAATAATGAGTAACAGGCTGCTCTGGCATTACAGAGAGCCTTCCTGTATGTTTTAAGATTGTCTAGCCAGACTAAACGAGATTCTTCCAGTTTAGTGGGATGCCATTTACGTTCGGATTTACGTGCCTCTTGCCTTAAGCTGCGAGTCTGCTGGCTATACCATGGTGCTAACCTCCTTTGTTTAATTATCTTCTTTTTCAGAGGTGCAATAGAGTCGAGAGTTGTTCGTAATGAGCCTGTAGTACTATCAACAAGATGATCTATTTGTGAGGGGCTAAAGGAAGCAGACAATTCCTCTGCTACATTGAGACATGGCATTGAATTCAATACTGAAGGAATCACTTCCTTAAATTTGGCTATAGCACTATCAGATAAACATCTGCTATAGGAGTTTCTGCCAAAAGGCTTATAGTCCAGTAATATCAACTCAAAGGTTATTAAAAAATGGTCAGCCAGAAGAGGATTCTGTGGAAAGACTGTTAGGTGATCGATTTCAATGCCATATGAGATAACAAGATCAAGAGTGTGGTTCAGACAATCAGTCGGTTCATTGACACTCTGACAGAAGCCAATTGAATCTAATAGAGCGATAAACACAGCACTAAGACTATCATTGTGGTTGTCCACGTGAATATTAAAATCACCCACAATAATGACTTTATCTGTTTTAAGGATCAAGCCTGATGCAAACTCTGCAAATTCAGTTTAAAATTGTGAGTAAGGACCGGGAGCGTGATATATACTGTAACAAATAGAATTGGCTGTTATGTTTTCCAGGTTAGATGAGTAAGGCTAAGAACAAGACTTTCAAATGAATTATAATATTATAGTTTAGGGTTAGGATTTATTAATAGACTTGAGTCAAATATGGCTCCAACTCCACCACCTCGACCAGTGCTTCGAGGAATATGAGTATTACAGTGACTGGGAGGAGTGGATTCATTTAAGCTAACATAGTCATCCTCCTGCAGCCAGGTTTCATTAAGACAAAATAAATCAATATCATAATCAGATATTAATTCATTGACTAAAACAGATTTGGAGGACAAGGATCTGATATTCAAGAGTCCACATTTAATTATCTTATTTTGGACTGCTGGAGATGTTGATTAAATTTTTATTAAGTTATGATGAACTCCTCTTCTGTTTATTTTATCTTTAAATAATGTAGGTGGACGGGGGACAGACACCGTCTCTATTCTAAAGGATTGGGTGGGCAGCTGCTCTAATGGAGGCGCAGAGGAGCCTGTAAGACTGCAGCTCTGCTTCCTGGTCTCAACTCTGGGTTTTCACGGTTTTGGTCGACTAATAAACTTGGCCATATTTCTAGATATGAGAGCTGCTCCATCCAAAGTGGTTTTCCCCAGAAAGGTGTCCAGTTATCTATGAAGCCCACGTCTTTTGCTGGACACCACCTCGACAGCCAGCGGTGAAATGACGACATGCGGCTATACATGTCATCAGTGGTCACATTGGGCAGGGGTCCAGAGAAAACTACGGAGTCCGACATCATTTTTGCATATGCACACACCGATGAAACATTAATTTTAGTGACCTCCGACTGGCGTAACCGGGTGTCATTACCGCCGACGTGAATCTTACTATATCTACGTTTATCTTTAGCCAGCAGTTTCAAATTAGACTCGATGTCGCCCGCTCTGGCCCCCGGGATGCATTTAACTATGGCCCCCGGTGTCGCTAACTTCACGTTTCGTAAAATGGAGCTGCCTATAACCAGAGTTGGCCTCTCAGCGGGTGTGTCGCTGAGCGGGGAAAATCTGTTAGAAACGTGTTGGTGGTGTACCGTGGGCTTCAGTTTGGGGCTATGCCTCTTTCGAACAGTCACCCAGCCTCCCGGCTGCTCGGGGGTTGCTGGGGGACGGCTAGCTGAAGCTACCTTCGGTGGTACCGCACCGGCTACAGGTGACTTGCAGCTACTGACTGTTCGGTGGTGCGGTACCGTGCCTCTAAATCACTGAGCCTCGCCTCCAAGGCAACAAATAAACTACATTTATTACAAGTACCATTATCGCTAAAGGAGGACGAGGAGTAGCTAAACATGTGGCACAGTGGGCAGGAGAGAGCAGGAGAGGAGAGAGCAGGAGAGCAGAGAGAAGCCATTGCCCTAGCTAGGCTAGCTAGTGTAACTAACACACTAGTAAAACTATCAGAACTAAAGTGTTGCTAAAATTAAGAGACCTGTTAGTGCGCAAACAGAACAAGTCTAAGGATAGTCTAAAAATGTGCAGATAATCCCTGATGTGAGCAATATGCGAAAATCTGTTTAGGTGAGCAGCCAAGAGCACTGTGGCAGTGACACCGACAACCGGAAGTGGCAGAATACGCTTACTGTAAAGCAGCGAGAATTTAAGAATCTGATAAAAAGGTAAAAGGATCATTTTACTACATTAATTATTAAAATCATACAAAAGTCATAAATTATAAAAGTGTTGTACCATAAATGTTTAAAACAATTGTCCAGCATAAACCAAACAAACAAATCTATGAAAACAGGAGCTGAGGCCAGTTGTGGACAAGCAGACTATACTGAGGAGTACCCAGAAGTGCGACTGCTTACTTAAGTAAAGTGCAATACAGTAAAACAAAATGCAATGCCGTGTTCCAACTGTGCCTTTACTCACATGCATACATTTGTGGGAGCCTCACCAAAAGCAAGTAAGGCAAAAACAATTAAAGAGCAAAAACTATCATTTCAAACTATATTGGCAAACTATAAGGGTATTGATATTTATTGGGGGATTGATATTAGCCTCCCCAGTCACCCTGCTACATTACACACATTTTGATATGGTGGGCTACTCAAGACTTCTCTGTCGTCTGACAGAGATGAGGTATTGTAGAGTCTAATGGCTTGCAGGGATGCTAAGCCTAAGGTTGTTCTCAGGTGTATGCAATGGTCCTGATGTAAAAAGCTGTTAATGTTGGCTAATATTGGTCATGTAGTAATATCAAAACTTGCAGTGCATCTTTTATGGCTTATCAGTGAACCTCAGCTATTTATCCACTATACCTAATTTTGACACATTTAAGAGAGATCTAATGATCTAAGCTCTTTTCTGTCACAACTTGAATGTTGTAACACACAACATACACGCTGTGCTATGTTCAAGCTGACATTTCTTGTAATGTATTTTATGCATGTGCCTGTAAGTGTTTTGTTAAATGCCTGGCATGTGTGTCATGCAGATTTGTGTTGATGCTCATGGACGTGTTGTGTAGGTGTAGGCCTACTGCTGGAGGCTTTAAGTGAAGTGGAGTGCAGTTCTCTGTGTCTCTCAGCTGTTTATACAGCACACTTCTCATTTATCCATTAGTCATCACACACTTGTTTGTACTTCTATCTTAGTGAGGACACTCATTGACTGTTATGGAAGTTTCTGAAAGCTGGTAAAAGGAGAACTCAGGCAGCAGCTGATGTCTTATGCAAAAGATTTTAATGTAGATGCATCAAGGAGACCAGAAGGTGGAACAATATACAAATACTAACAGAGCAACATGAGCAATTGTCACCCCCAAGTCTGAAGATGTCTCCCACAGCATCCCCATATATCTTCCTCTACTTGCGTCACCCATTCCAACAGCACATCCATGAATGGCTAGAATTGCTGTCACACTCTGTTACATATACTGTATGTGTTTCCATCCTATTGAATAGTTCAGCCTAAAGTATGGATTCCTAAACCACATTGGCCTTACGTCTTGCCACTGGTGTAATTAAGAAAAGAGTTTAAGTTGGTGCCTCCCTGAGTGTAGACACTACAATGCACTGTTGGTTGATCCTTTATTTAAAACCTGACCTCGGGTACTGCTTGAAGAGAAGAGAGTATGTGTGAAACTAAACAGGCCTCCCTCTCCCAAAGGTGTACAGATGTAACGTAATATACATTATATATATAATATATTGTGGCATATAGAGTATTGGGACTATACTGCCATATTCTCAAAATTGGATTGACCCATCAAATCAGATTTCTTAGAGTGGCTTCTACACACACATTCTGAAATCGCAATAACATATTCTCTTTTATTTATAAAAAAACAAATCTTCATTCACGGGTTGAAACATGGCTCATAATGTCACCTTTCAAAGGTGGGCAGCCTCCAGCCACCATAGAGAATCTGGAAAGTAAAGCTAATTTTAAAACTTATGCAGAATGTATTTTTTTTATGATTGGATTAGATTTGAACAAGCAGAACTGAAGTAGATACATTCCTGTCGTATTGAAAACATAGACTGTGCACAGTACTTTCAGCTGGTTGGATGGATGGATAACTGAATAGAGAGATGTCACACAGAAAATGGGCTTGATGGCATTTTTGTAAACAGACCATAAATGGTGTGTCAGTGTCATGGTCAGATAATGCATTTCAGGGTCAAGACACTCATCAGGTACTTTAACGGTGCAATCATTATCACTGGGGATGAAGATAATTGGTGTGTTTAGCTACAAAGAGAGAAACAAACAGAGAAATTGAAAATGTTAGAAAATAAGACAGAAACATATTTATAAGTAAGCATTGTGTTTAGTGCTATAAATTGTATCTGTCTTTAGAAAATGTTGCTTCAAGAACGTAAAATACATTTATTCTGGAAGCCTACTCTACTCATGTATGTCATCTGGGCTGTTGTTCCAATGACTGGGTTGGTTAAAGGCTCTAACTGGTCATTTGGTGTCAGTCAGCTGTCAAATGTGAAGTGGTCATGTCTGAGGATCCTGGTATTCCTCACATAGCAGCAGTTAACATTCTGCCTCAATAAACAAGAGTAGAGGAACACTGCATGACGGCCAAATAGATACAGTGCATGTCTTATAATGGAACATAATTAAACTGACATGCAGCTGTGAACATCTGCTGCATCTCATACCCTATCTATCTCCTGTCTCTTGGCAAGTCGATAAAGATTAAAGACTAAAATATCAAAACTGACTGAAGGTTAGGTCAAGGGTGGGGTCTTGGAAATCAGGAATTGCATGTAATAATAGTACATAAGTAAAAAGACTCATTCATAATTGATTTTTCTTCTGACAAATTTTTCTGCCAGAGAAGAATGTGAATCCAGACATTGTAAACATTGATGTATGTACTCGCTGTAAATGACCATTAATTCTATAATTGTTTCTAAGGACATGTTGTTTTCATTTAGTTTCCTGATATGCTTTGAAGCCAGGTTATTATTTAATTAATTAAATTAGACGCTAAATGCGGGACTTTTATTTTGAAAGCGCCTCGCTATGTATCAAAAAGCATCCGTTGTTGTGTGCGTCTGCGTATTAAAAGTGTGACAGCAAGGTATTTACTGAAAAAGAGGAAAAGATAACTCTGTTTACCGAGCACCTGGCTGATAGAGGGCACAAGGTTTGTTTTCATATGACCTCATGACATGTTTAATGTGTAGTTCGAATCGCTGTGACTTTTACGGTTTTGTATACTCTTGAGGTAATGTTGCGAGCTAGCGGTACAGCTAATTAGCATTAGCTCGGCTAATGTCCGGTCCGAAGTTAAATGTATTTTGAGTGAATTTATTATACAATAAGGTTATGAAGAAGTTAATTATATTTATTGTTATACTTTTTTCATAGCTCTTACGGTGCGTTCAAGTGTACAAGGTTCCTTCAATAAACACTTTGGACCATCAGTTGAAGAGTCTGATCATCATTCAGCCGGGGATGCTATACTCGCTATAACACTTATAGGCGTAAAGGGGTAGTGTTGTCCCATTTCTCTATTCAAACACCCCTTGAACCGTAGTGTATTCAGAACCCTCCTAAAAATGAAGGGGTAGAAGGAAACTCCAGGACAAAGATAATTAACATGGTGACTGCTGCAGGTAAAATGCTCATAAATAAATCTTGCAAAATAACCATGACAATTTTTTTGAATCCAGGAGAATACCATACTTTCATCCATTAGCAAATTAAGATGTCATTGAATCGCTGTGACAAGAGGAAAGGAAAAAACAAGCATGTTAACAGTCTGAGTGAGAGTAACGAGTAACGTTCATTACTCACGTATATGAAGTTTGAAAAACATTTCCTGGTTCATATATGAAAGTTTTCAGTGGGGGGCAGAAGTTTCTATGGATAGGACTAACATTACATTGAAATAACCGATGTAAACTGTCAAGAAGGATCAAGATCTCACCTCTGTCAGCATAAGCTAAGAGCATAGAGTAACATGGAGAATTATTTCTCTGATCTGCTTACATAACCTTTTATAATGTTTAGTAATGTATTTAATATACAGAAATGGATCATGTTGATTATAGTGAACTTCTGATGAAAAAGTTGTAAATGTATTCGGAAGTATCATCTCTTATAGTTTGAATAATGAAGCAAACTCTGCAAGCTAGTTCAGGCAGCCAACTCGAGCTGCGCTGCTCCACATCATGTGACATACCTTATTCTCCACAATTATCTATTATAGACACCCATCTTATTGGGCAGCCTATTTAAGCAGAGATACATTTCCCATCAACCTCTTTGCTCGCACTGCTGCTGCAGTATCGCTACCAGTTGTTCCAGCCCCTCCACCACCCCAGCAGCTACCTGTAGCCTCCGGGAGGGGGGGTTACAAGTATTTGCTTGTCACTCCAATCATATCTGTGTAATCATATCGGGGTAGTGAATGAGTCTGAGCCTAGACACCAAACACAAACTATGTTCTAATGCTGCAATAAAAAGTTGAAAAAAGATGAGTTGTCTGACTGAAATGTTTAATATTCTTTGAAACAGTGTTTGGTCTATTATTTCTTTTATTTTCTTATGAGTAACAGTTTTAAGTTTAACGTTCTTTAAATATGTTTAATCCATTATATAAACTCGGGATACACAGTGACAACACATGGGGTTGCTGTTTTAAATCAAAGTGACGATAAAAAGAAAACTGTATAAACTGTATAAGTTCTGAACCAGGCATACAGTGTAG